>NC_088857.1:26201459-26509459 GCF_963853765.1 Magallana gigas | reverse complement strand
CAAGCAGTAAACTTGATAAATTAGATATACTGTACCATTCTGTTGATTTCAGAAATAGCAAGGAATTAAGTAAACTTTACTCTTAGTAACCAAAGTGTACTTCAGATAAAAATTCCTATACATGTAAAGAAAAACGTGATTTGAAAAATTATGTTACTGTATGAATGTTTTAATCGCAAGGCAAACGCATTAGAATAATAATTTAATTTGCCGCATGCCCCATACAGACACCACTGTAATCAGTCAAAGCTGATGACAAAAATGTTAAACAATAGGTATATTTTTCTTTTACAATCAATGAATACCCCCGTTCCCACCTTCAACACACACACAAATTAACTGTTAAATTCTGATAACAAACTACAAATTATGTTTTCCTAACCAAAATGTGCTTGACAGACAAACAAACAAACAGACCCTGCATACCTGTATGATATCTATATATAAATTTACATTTCAAATCCTCCCTTTTATACTCACCTAAGGTTCCGATTTCTAGATCAGCAAGTTGGGTTCTAATGGAATCGTACAATTCTAGACCCATCCCGAAATCAGCTACAATAATTCTGGTCTGAACTTTGCTTTCCTTTGCTTTAGAAAATAAAACACATTGCATTCGTTATTTTGAATACTGTGTTTACAGGTAAATCTGGAAAATTCATCTAACGATACTGTTAAATAGATAAAGTTTATGCACTTTATTTTAGTGTATTTGCTGGAACTTAATTACTAAGTGAGATACAGATATAATTCTGACAAGTCAGGGGTATATATATAAGTAGGAATATCATGTAATTAAACAACAAAAACAAAAATAATAGAACCTATAAAAAATTCTTAATATGGGGATTTCCGAGCCCTGTGTCTCAAATCTTACGAGGAAAAAATTCACTGAATAATTACATGTAGTTATTATTTCAACTTCATAAATAATTAAATAAATTACAAAAACTGAAGATATATACCATGTGCAATATTCAATATTGTCTTATTTTATAAATCAGGAATTCATCAAATTGTTTAACTGTACCATACTGTTCTAAAATTTGGCGTGAATTTAAGCACAAATGTGTCCAATAACAATACAAGTAACCATCACTCAGCCACTGTGCATTTTTTCCCTATCTAAACTATCAATCTGATAAGTGATTCTGCTTCACTGTGTACTTTTATGAGGATCATTTATCAGTAAAGGAAGACCTTCCTTACCGATTTCATCAGCTACATCCACCAACTTATCCTCTGAGCGACTGATCAAAACAATATTGACTCCTTTTCTTGCTAACTACGATTTTAAAAAAAAACAAACATCCAGCTTTTTTCACTTTTATTACACAAAACACTGCTCATAAAATATTCGTGTAAAATATCATTTAAATTTAAAAATTTAACTATTTATTTCCATTTGAAATACTGTTTTAATATTGAATATCAAAATAGCAAAAGCTTTTATCTTTTCACTGATCAATTGATATGTTATATGACAAAAACCCTGCAGTAAGTTGAGGAAGTTTTGTTAAGCAGTTAAGTTACAAGCAGTTACATTACCTCTTTCGCATAGGCTTTTCCGATACCATCTGTAGCACCTGTGACGACTAAAAAGGAGACAAAACAAATTTTTTTAATAATATATATCTACATAGTATAATATATGATAATATAACATATATCTAATAGAGCTTCTATTCAATTTGAAGTTCAATCTCTGACATTTCTTCTTCCAACATCTTTTTACATAAAGAAAAAATATTGTGTTTACTATAATATTAAGTATAATATTGAAGTGCACTGTAGTAGTACTGTTGAAAATGCTGGACAGGTACCGGTATTTAATAGCACAATAAAGAACAACTAGAACATTTTAATTGCATGTTTTGAAAAAAAGTTAGGGATTAATTCTTGACATTCGTTTGCCCTTTTTTTTTTTAATCAAAAACTAAAGAAAAACTGTATGCATTGAAGAGGTATGTAATTTCCCTAATTTTTCAAAGCCTTAGAATAATCAGAAGACCAATTTGGTATGCCTGGAGAATTTGTGCTATTTTTCAACGGAGGTCAGTTAGTGTGTACAGGAAACTTTATTAAGTGGTGAATCAGTAGTAAAATATCTCAGGAATTTTTGTGCATAAGTCAATAAGTACATGTAATAGATATATGCTGAAAACAGTTCTGTATGATAAAATATCAGACAGTTTCGAGGCCTGTCTGATAATTTTTCATACAAAACTGTTTGAGGCATATATAGTACTAAAAACACTGCCATTGATTGATTGAATTGTTGATTTACCTGAGACAGCCTGATTTTGATGGATATCAGTACTGTAACAACTGGTAATGGTCTGATATTAAAATGCTCACTAATATCGGACTGTCACAGGTATTATTTTTAACTGATGGAACAAATGAATGACATCACAGCAGTGTTTTACGAAACATTTACATGTTTTATCTGATATTCATAAACTAGTTTAATACGTCTAAAACCGTGTGCAACTTTTAGTACACAATTAATAGTTTTTTGTAGGGACGAAACTGTTGCTCCAGTCCACATCCCGTCAACATCCTGTGTATATCCAGTTCTACATCATCTAATTTTTTTTTTATTCAATTTTACTGTCACATTGATAAGATGCTGATGAATCTTTATTTCGAACTACGCCCTAATTTTTCATTTAATCATAATGATACATATCATGCGCGGATCCAGAAAATTTTTCCAGGGGGGGTCCGATGGATAATTGTGTTTGCCAAGGGGGGGTCCGAGGCATATTTTCGCGATAATTTTACTATGTAAATTTAATAAATTTTCATTTTCCAGGGGGGGTCAGGACCCCCCCGACCCCCCTCTAGATCCGCGCATGCATATGAAGGATACCCGGCTTTATTTAATTTTATGCTGCGCTCGTCTTAACGCTCTCACCGTAAAATAAGGTGCTAGGTTACGACTTGTTTGGTGTAGCCTACCTGCCCACGATCCTAGTTTTTTGAAATTTGTAGATCCGGCAAAAACAACTGACTTCAAAACTTTGATCAAATTCAAAGCAATTTTGAATGCTAGATATGAAGCTGCAATAAAACCAAATGTTGCAAAATATGCCGAAGCGTCTTTTCCAAAAAGCGTGTTGATCATGGAGCTCGCCATAGTTAGCGTATGCCGGTGGGATTCGCCGGGTTCAAAGTGCAAATTTAAGAACCAGAGGAATCCCTATCCCGATTCGAAGAGAGAGAGAGAGAGAGAGAGAGAGAGTATTGTTGTTCTAAAATTCATATTACAGTACAGGTTAATACATGTTAATGTAAGACACATTTTTAAAAAGTATTTCTCAGCAATTAAAGAGAAAACACGTTTATGATAATAAACTGTTAAAAGACCAAATTTTGGCCACTGCATGAATATGTTTAGGGTCAGAATCTTTTTCTTAATTTTTTTTAAAAGTAAAAGCTCATATTTTGTTCAGCAAATTTTTAGATTTTTCCTGTTTTTGAGATATTTAAGGGGCCGACCCTTTACCTTCTTTTTTTACCACCAAAAGATACCAAATCCCATTTTTCCTAATACATGTATTGTAACCCTACAAATAATTTCCTCTTCACGGGGAAACATGTAGACAATCAACCTGTCAACTGTTTGAATATATGAACCATGCAGCGTATGCAATGCGTTGCAGATAATATGATATAGCCAACTCAATCTAATTAAAATTAGAACCTCCACGCTCAGGTATTTGATATTACAGCGACATATCAAACACGGGAGCGTGAAGGATCTAATTTTAATTTGATTGTAGCCAACTTTCAGGTAAAAAAGTTGACTTTGGGAGATGACTCTTTGCAATCACTTGCACCAAAAGTGGAGTGCATGGACTATATATAATTACATTAATGAATATGCATCATAAATAGTTCCTTGAGAAATCTAGAAGGTTTTTACTTTAATTATTAAGTTATTGAAAGCATAACATGCTTTTGAATTATTTGTTAAAAACAAAGATGCTACCTTAAAATAATTGAAAATAAAATACATGTGCTCAAAGCCTTTGTGATACACAACAAGGCTCCAGGAACAACCAGGATCTTGCAAACTCTTGGTGCGGCTAATCTGGTTCAATATATTAATTATTCAATGTCCGTACCAAAAACTGTTCTATTTAACATGTGTCTCCTATAAGAAAAAGTCCTTCTTTTATAGTTTCTGAATTATTTTTTGTGTTACTTGTTATATCATATGGCAGGATCTGCCCTTGACCATTTAAGGGTTATCCTTTCATTTTCATACCAGAAAGTAACCATATGTGTCAATTTAATGTAAAAAAAAAAAATGGTAAAGTGTTATGAATTATTTGAATGTATTCATTACAATAAACAATGAAAGAATATTTGCAACCTTTAATGTGAACTCAAAATATGTATAAATACATGTAATTATATGTTTTGTACATAAATATAAAAATGTAGTGAATAAGTTAACATTATTTCAAACCAAGATGTGAAATATGACAACATGAAGCAATTTCAGTTAAACATATACATGTACGAATGGAATTAACTCTGTATTAAGCAACATTAAAATAAATCTAAGAACAGATCTAAAACGCATATTTAAAGCACCCTTTACATGAGGAGGTTTATTTTTACTCCTCATTGGACAATCCTCCACCTCTTTGTTTGTCCTCCAAAATATCTCAAAAACTGCTTACAAGGTCTCTAAATAAAAGTGTGTATATTTCCTTAATCCGGGTGTCCAGTTCAAACAAATATGTCCTAGGGTCAATTCCAATACCCCAACCTCCATATACAATGTATGTAGATTAACAGACAAACAGAAGAAACACTATTAATACATGTACAAACTGGAAGAAAGTTCATTATCAAACGTTGGTGTAAGTTTTTGCTGTTTTAGAAATATTCTATTAAACTTTACCCAAAATACTAGATAAAAAAACCTAATTTCTGACTATTGGCTCTTACTATGTACCCTATCTCCTCATGCATTAAGAATTTTTATCTTTTGCAAATACACTCAAAGAAAAATTTTAAGGTGTAAACAAAATATCAGTGATCTCATTCCAAACTTTTATATTGAATTTCATTGTTCAGCAAAACAAATCAAATGTTCATTGAAGTAAAAAAAAAACAGACCCAGAAAATGTAAACTGGGAGCCATTGTTAACAAATTAATGTAAACTATTCTAGAAACAACAGTTTAAAAAAAATCCACATAAATAAATACTCATGAATATTAATAAAAGCACAGTATTTGCACAATGTATGACAACAAAATATTTAAGCACAAATCTATGAGTAACTGTTATGTTATGAAATGACATTGTATAACAAGAGGCCCATGGGCCACAACACTCATCTGAGCTCAATAACCATAACTCTGATAATCAGCTTTATGCCTTCACTTGCACACCATCTGAGCAATTTAGCACAGAAGATCTTTATTAAAAAGACATCATCAAATTTTCTCTACATTTTACCATTATATCTTAAATCTACACCACATAAGGATGCTTCCACAAATGTTAGAGCTTTTCTGAAAAAAAACTTGGCTTTTTAGAAGATTTAAAAAAAAAATTCCAACAAGTTTAAAGCAATTCTTTAGCATCTCCCTTTGAAAGAGGGCGTGGCCTTTCATTTTTACACACTTGAATTCGTTTCACTACAGGATGTGATGTGCTAAGTTTGCTTGAAATTGACGAAGTGCTTCTGGGGAAGAAGTCAGAAATTTTTTTAAATTGTTTACAGGTAGACAGAATGAGATGGACAGATGGATGCTGGACAAAAAGCAATCAGAAAAGTTCACTTGAGCCTTTCAGCATAGGTGAGCTAAAAAATCAGTCAAGTTACTCTCAAATCCATAATACATTTGTACATATACTGGTAGGTTTTGTGAGATCTTTTCTCTATTCACAATGCTATCAAATATGCCAATACATGATATATGTAGTAATAAAAAATGAAATGGATACAAGATACAAGCACAGTTAAAAAGCATATCACAGAATTATTAGAAATCATTCCAAAATGCACATAGCACCAATTGATTACATGGGCTATCATCATGCAACACAATATCATAATATTTGAAATGTAGCCAATTACTGGTAATAAAAACTTTCTTCCATTACCGGTATATTTGTATATTAATTTTGTATTCTGTGCGTAGTGATCATGAAATAAATACTGCAACATAGATAACAATACAGTCGTGAAATAAGATAAAAATATGACGACTGTTTTAAAAAAACAGATCTAGGTACTGGTTGGCATGTATGTTTGAACACTTGCTTCTTTAAGAATTTCACAAATCATTAATATCATTGATTTTAATGAGAAAAAAATTCAAACATAAAAAAAATATTTTACAACATTATTCACTGGCCATATTAAATATAATTAGATATAATATTGAAACATAACATTTTGCTTTTGTTAATTAACAAAAGTTTATTATGCTTGAATCTGATAGCTATAATGTCACAAAATCAGGTAAAACTTGAAGTACCTCCCTAAACTTGATGGGGCACATTTGATCGTATTAAAGCTGAAGTAAAAAATTCGACATTGATACTGGATCTTACATAAGAAGATGAACTCTCTGATTTCATTAATTTTTTTCTACTTACCCTTAAATTACAAAGTCACTTTTCTGCATATTTGCACTAATTAAAAAGCAAAATTGTTTGACTGTGAGAAATTAACAGTCAAATTAAACTGTTTAGGGAAAAGATCACATTTTTTCCTTCAAATTTTACTTTTCAAATTTTAACATTTACAGTGCTTACAAAGGTATTTTCAATGGTCAGACATAATTTTAACACCAGTTCACAGGTAACAAGTGAGATACAGAGCTCACAGTTCTTTGATAGGTTTACATGGCTTGTGTCATGTTTCTGTTTACATAGAAGTCATGGAAGAAAAGATACATTTTTCAAAGAATATAAGAATTGCAGAAAACACTAATAAACTATTAAAACATGGTCATATAAAACTCAAAGGTAGAAAAATCTAAAAAAAAACAACAAACAAAACAAAGCCTTTGCCTGTATATCCAATGCAAGGTATGAGCTTTGTTTACAAAACAAAGAACTATGAGCTCTGTATTTTGCTTATAACTTGACGAGTGACCATTAGAAATATCTTAGTATGGTATTTAACATGAGGCTCACAGGCTATAACAGTCATCTGAGTACCATTGCCTATACCAGTACACAAGGAATCAACTGAGCATTTCAGGTTCCTTAAACATTGAAAAGTAAAAAAAAAAGTAAGAAAAAAAATTGTGAGTACTGACCATGCCCCTTTTATTCAAAAATGCATAGGAACTTGAATAATTTGATCCTATCATATAAACTTGAAACACTTCTGCTTTTCAACAGGCAACCTTGTTTTGAATAGCACTGAGTCGACTCTGTACTGTGTATACAGGAGAGGCATGTATCCGTAGACTTGGACGAAGAAGTTGATGCACTTGTGTCGCTCGGTGAAGTGCTCTATGTCACTGGACAGGGTCTCCGGACATCCAGGGCAACGGAAAGTCCAGCGGGAAGTCACCTGCCAAAGTCAAACACTCCACGTCATCTAATACTATCTGTATCTGTATTATTAAATCCAGATGATATTCAATGTACTGTGGTTTAATCAATATTTGTTGAATACTACTTTTTGTAGATTTCGTTGTTGGATGATCCTTGAAATCAAATGATCATTCAAGTGCAATTTACCATGATACACTGATTAATTGAATCATCAAGTATCCTTGAAATTGTGATTTTCGTGCACTGCACAAAAATTGATGCCAAGAATTATCAGAGACCACATATATTTGCAAAGTGTATGCATTTCGTTTGCGATAGGTAATTGTATCTATAAAAATGTACTGTAAGATGTTCATTATGTTCTCGTCAATAGGACCATCCTTAAAAAATGTTGGTTTGAAATTGCCGCCTAGGGGTTTCTAGACCCAAGAGGAAGGGAGGGAATTTTTAAAAATATTTTTCACAATCGAAGTTTAACCGATTAAAAATTGGTAAAAAAAATAAAATTCTCCATATAAAAAAAAGTTCCTTATTTTTGGCTGATAAAATTTTGTCAGCGGGGGTATTTCAATGAAGCGAGAGGCAATTCCAAACACACAATAATTTTATTTTGGTCTATTTCAAAATACACAACAGTTAGAGACTGACCTTCATTGGAGGTTTCCGAGTGATATGCGAGACAAGAAAGTTCATGGCTATATCTTCACAGTTGATGTATTCGTCTACTTTGTCCCTGATGGCCTGAGGCATGATGTGCGTGTACAGATATGCATAGTTCTAAAGAAATTCAAAACAGAAAATAGCAAAATAATAATACATGTATTGGCTTGTTAAAATGCCTAGTCATATATCTTTTCATTGAGAAAATCAGTCCATATACATCCACATTTATCAGTATTTCCATATATTTGTAGGCATCAAAAATTTACATGTAGTAAAAGGTACAGTTTTGAGGATATGTAAATTTATAAGCATGGTTCAATCTACTTTTCTATCTTTATTGTACATTAAATTGAATTTTTCTTGGAATCCATTCAGCCACAAAATCCATGTACATGTACATTGGTGTTCAACAACTAAGGATGAAATTTTAGGAACTTGAAGTTGATCAGATTTTTTCTCCCACTCATTTTGTTACCTTATGGAAGAAGGCAGCCCCTGTTAAAACCATGGAGAGCTCACACGAGTAGTTGGCATTGTAATACCACGCCTTACTTTGAGCATCCCAAGCATGGTATCTCCCGGGAAATCCTACGATTCTATCCCTTTCCTCTCGCCATACTCTGAAAACATACTAGGAAATCAAATTACAGATCTCAACAAGACATGGATACACCTATATGAGATCACCATTATCATATCATTTGAAAATCAATCTGTGTTATTACATCATATTGTAGGTATGATACAATATATATATATTGTCTCATATCGTACAATACAATATTGTACATATGATATGATACAATTTTATATCATAATATATCAGGGAGCAAAAAATCAGGAAAAATCTCTCTAACTTCTGAGTATCAAGTATTAATGTGTAAGTGTATTAATAAATTATTGTCTGTTGAAATGCCTGTAAATGCTTAAACTGAAACATTTCGTGAATATAAATTTTATTTTACCGAAATGCAAAGACAATTTCGTCATGTCTTAAGTGGGCATCGTCATCAATGCTGAGTATCGCCTCTGTCTCGATGCTGCTAAATGGCAGGAATCTGTTGTTGAGGCTGTTCTTCTCCATCTTTAATACCTGTTAATAATTATTTCATACAGTACCAGTACATTGTAAATGCATTTATCTCAAACATGTGCAAGCTTCAATACCCGTTATAATTATTTTGGACAGTAAATGCAATTATCTCATACTTGTGCATTGTGACGTAATAAAGAATCACATTGCATACTGATTCATATCAAAGCAATAATTTTTTTTTTTTAAAATAATAATTCTGCAGATGAAGAATGATCTTCAACCTCACTTATCAAATGCCAAAATATTCTGATGTTCTTTTTCTGAATACCAAATCTTTAAACTGCTTCCAAATATACTTTTTATCTGTATTCAGCTGTATCAACTTCCCAATAACTAATTATAAAAAAAAAACATTTCAGGAAACATCATAAATACCTTGACAGGCACACCAATTTCTGGCCACCTTATGAGAGCCGAAGGGGGAGTGGGGTTATTCCAGACTACAATGACCTGATTCAGGAAAGGCAGACCCTTCAACCTTTGAAGAGCATTGATTAACACCTGTTCTCTTTTGTAAGTCAGCATCACAACTGTAAAATAAGAAGAGATCCTAGTTATCTGCTCTAGCTCCACTGTCACCAAAATTTTCAAATCACTCATCTCATTCCTCAACTCAAATCCTTTAAAGAAAAGTGCAAAAATTTGAGGTCAAATATCAGACTTGAGGCCGAGTATTGACTTGAGGAAAGTTGGTGATAGCAGGGCCTGCTCTCCTTGTAACTTAATCATTCACCTTGGTCATGTTAGATCAGGTCTGGACACTAACAGAAGACAAGAAGGGAGAGGAGGGGAGATCTAAGTTATAGGACTTGTGCCTAATCCCTGTAAATTAGAACCTGGTACAATAAAAATATGTTCAAATCAAATCAAGAAACAAGGAACAACTTATAATTGACGTGGGATTACAAGACAAGTTATCAAACTTGCCCCGCATGGCTATGGGAATGTCATTATATATACATACATGTAAGTAGCTTCCCATTTTGAATTTTTCCAAAAAAATTTACAAATATAATAGTCTGAAAAAAAAATCATCTTTAAAAAATATAAGACTTTGTTTGTATCTGCGTATCTGTATCATGTAAATCAACCTAAAATTGCTGTACTGTATTTTGAAAATGTAGGCTTAGCATCTCTATTACATGTATCAGGATGTTGGAAAATACCCCTCCAACATCCTCTTCCTACTGAATTGAATTGAATGTGCTGAAAAACAAAGGCTATCAAATAATTCACCATTAATTTATCAGAACTAACACAGCTTTCAAGAAAGGCTAAATACTTGGAATCTTCATAGACACCAGCTATATGAACTATTTTTCTGTAAAACTCGCTGTGTAAAAACCTTTACAGAAGAGTTTAGCATACATCACACACTAATTCCTGTATAGAACATTAATTCCACTAAATCTATGTTTAATATAAATCAAGTACATGATGTAATACAAATGTTCTACAATTATCATCAAGAGTTTGTTTCATTACATACTTGTAAACTGTTCTCTGACCAAATTCCCTCCAAGAGCCTCACTAAACTCCTTCCCTGCACCTCCCCATCCTTTACCTATGGGTCTGAATCCAAATCCTGATCCTGAAAATAATCATATACACTGCATCGGTAAATAACAAAAAACAAGCAAGATAAAAACAAGAGGCCTAAGGGCTTTATCGCTCACCTGAGAAGTGTTTTCCCTATTTATTCCTTTGTTGAAATTCAACATATATTTGTGACCTCTCCCTACACACGTGATCATCATTTGAACAAATTTGGTCTACACTTTCTGAGGATGCTTTTACACAGCCTTTATCTTTTCTGACTAAATGGTTTCTGTGAAGAACATTCTAAGGATTTTTCTCTATTTATTTTGATGTAAAAATTCAAGTTCCAAGCATGGTCCCTCCCATTCCCAATGATCATGATTTGAACAAATATGGGTCTACACTACTTGAGGATATATGCTTCCATATAAGTTTCAGTTTTCTGGACAAATGGTTTTTGAGATGAAGATTTTGAAGAAAAAAAATGCTAAACAAATTTTCAATAATTCCTAAATATATCCTTATAAAATAGGGTATGGCTCTTCATTTTCAACTCGAAAACTCTTCACCAAACTCAGCACAAAGGATTCTTTGGTAAAGTTTACCAGAGTCTCCTTCGTGCCGAGTTTGGTAAAAATTGGCCAAGTGGTTGTGGAGAAGAAGTCAAAAATGTAAAAAGTTTACAAACAAACAAATGGACAGACATATGCAGGACAAAAAGGATCAGGAAAGCTCACTTAAGCTAAAAATTCCGAATTTATTTCCTTCAGCCAATATTTCATGAAATCCTTCTTTTCTATTTTCAACATCTTCCCAAGTCAAGAGTTTCTGATCTGTTCTGCTCTTTATAAATTTATATGGAGCGGAGCAGATCATAAACTCTGAACTTGGGAAGATGATTTTCAATGATTTATTCATACAAAGAAATGTCATTATTTTGTTTATTTTATCTAAAATATGTGTTTACAAAATGCATGTACCATTCTAAACATGCTTATTTCATAATAATATTTAAATGAGAGCAGGATACCATAAAAAGGCATGCACTATAAAAGAAATACTTTAACACAAATATGAAATTCATGATCATGTACCTTGAATGATGAAAATAATATTGAGTCTTTAAATGCAACATAAATACTGAGGTAACCTTGTATTTTATGACATACCAAAAAACTTAGCTTCAGAAGGAAGGATCTTTTCTTCTGCATCATATGGAAACATATTGAAGACCTGTCCCATTTTGTTCCAACTCTGATAGCTAAGAAATTGTGTGAAATTTTCCTTGAAGATCATGGATGGAAAGGGGGACTCCACCGGACCCAAAGTCTCGTCAGTTTCTGGATTCACCTCAAACCCCTCTAAGGCCAGAGGAACAAATGAATCATTGAAAACACTCACAGAAGGAACGTCATGTATAGGAGCTGCTGGTATACTTAAACGGCTTCGCAAAATGGCAAGAAGACTGTTGACAATTTTCAACGTTGAACTGAAATAATTTTCAAAAAGAAACCTTCCTTTCAGCCTCATGGCAGCAATGTTATTATCAGTATATGTTCGCAAAAGGAAGTAGAATTCCGCTGATCTGGCTTTTGGCAAGATTATGACAGCTTCCTTCCATTCTAGGACTTCGCTGTATGGTAACTGAACATGTTCTCCCAATATGACAGGAATGGCTCCATATTTGAGAGATTCATATAATCTTAACTGAAAAATTGTACTTGACACATATGAAATGTTAGATGGAGCAATGATAAGAGAAAACGTGGACTGCGTCAGTGTCTCTTTTCTTTGAATTTCCGTGCTACACATGCTCCATTCCCCGTTAATGGCCCCTGGAGCAACCGAATCACATGAAAACTGAGTTAATATTTCATTTGAGTCTGCAATTTTTATATCTTTTAATGAGGAGACTATGGCACTTTCAATGCTAGATAACATATTATTTTCAGACAAGTCTTGAGAAACTTTTTCCACACCTTCAATTTTGGCACTATTTTGAGCAATGATGCCCTTGTATTGACCCAAGAAAGACAAAAAGTATTTTCTACGTATAGGAGACACTAATGGCAGATCCTGCCAAACATCTCCATCGGCATTCCCTAGAGCTGGTGGAATGACAATGTCAAACTTCGGTCTGAAAATTGTATCTAAAAATGTTGATTGCACTACAATAGCTCGGTCTGTTTTGACATTTGCGAATATGTCAGTTGATTTATAATTGCGCATCATGTTAATGAGAATATGGTTGCGTCCGTCACCATGCCAGTAGGGCAAACTGTGTAGGAAACTCTCCATGTCTTTTGTGCTCACCACCTGCATCTCTTGAAATTGTCCAATGACAACTATAAAAATGCAAGCTTTACTTGGGTCACTTGTTAAATATGGAGATTTTTTAAAAGCCAAAGACACTGAAGAATTGATGAAATCCTCCACTGAGGACAGTGTTCTGAGCTGTTTCAGATCATACATATACACCGGGAAGCCTGAAAGAAGAGAACACCGCGAGTAGTCAAAGCAGGAGAACATCCGACAGTTTGATGAAGTGTTCGGAGGAGAGATGTCAACACCTGACTCTTGTCCCAGGAGAATTTTCTGTGGCGCGCGTAGAATAGGAACATACTTTTCATCTAATTCCTCTTTTTGAATTTTCAACTGATCCAAATTCAACTTTGTTAACTTGATCTCCCTTTCTAGTGTGTCTTTGACATTATGTAAATGTTCCAATTCAATCTGATATCTTGATATTTGAGTTTGTAAGGTTTGACGTTTACTCTCCATTTCACGGAGCTCATTGTTCACAGATGCTTTAATCTTTGACAATTTCATAATCTCATCACTCAGATTAGGTGCCGTGAATAACCTTTCATCCTCACCATAGTGATCAAGTTTCAACCTTGACCTATGACCTGCAGGAGATTCTCCAACAGGGCTCAAGTCAGACAGGAAGTAATGTACAATTAGAAATATACAAATGAAGACAACAAATATGATAATAACAAGTCTTGAAAGCTTCACTTGTTGTAGCCAGGGGAAAAAACCCTGTTTGCCTGCTAGGCGTCTTCGACAATCCATCATATTTCCAAATATCTCTTTCACCTCAAAAGAGAAAATTAAATATGTCCATACTCATCTAATCTGAATCAAGCTTCCGACTGTCCCTGAAACAAAAATAAAGTGTTAGCTTTATAACATATCATGTACAGGTACTTTTGACTTATTTTACGTACATTTGTATGATACTTTAAAATAAGCAATCCTGGCATGAAGCAAAGCTCTACCTGCAAGACAGGTGCGAGAAGAAATTTTGAACCAACTGCACATTGATTCTATGGAATTTTTGTGCATCAGATTATGGACCAACTTTTCTTTGTAAATTGCTTCCCATTACACATTCTCGGAAGAACCAGCAGATAAATTGATTTTGAAAGGACTATATACTGGGTATTATACTGTATTTTTCGGATGAATCTTCGATGCGGATGACTGGTCATTTTTAGCCCATATTTTAACAAATTCCTATGATACGTAGATTCAGATGATACGTTGATCTTATCACTACAAATTTAATTGGCATACAAACTGCAAGTAACATTATCAGTGTATGATGCATTGGATGTCCCCGATACTGCTACCAATTATTATCAATGATTAATATTTAAACAATTATGCTTTAAACTTATGCATCATATTTTCAAATACCGGCAACATCTATAAAGTCGCTTGCATTGTATACAATTCTCGATATCACTTGTTATGCAAGTTGTATGAGTGTAAACTAAATTTACATTGTCAGAAATATTTTATTTGTATTAAAATAATTATCCACGCTGACCGTTGCCAGTGTATTCGCCATTATGTAAGTAGCCACCTGTTGACTCGGCGCGTTGTCAATGTTTGTTTAACAATTTCCGGTATCAGAAGATCAAAGGAAATTAACTACAGGTGATTATAGTCTGTTCAATTATTGACCTTAG
This sequence comes from Magallana gigas, assembly GCF_963853765.1. NCBI lineage: Eukaryota > Metazoa > Mollusca > Bivalvia > Ostreida > Ostreidae > Magallana > Magallana gigas. Next base: position 26,494,640 of record NC_088857.1, on the reverse strand, counting down.
GTAGATTTTTAATCAAAATTTTATTATATTTACTCAATTCATAAATATTTAACCTTTCAATAATTAATAGTTTTTTAAAGTTTTTAAAACACTGTAAATCCATATTGTCAAGAATATATAACTATATATCACAAGTAATTTTTATACAGGTAGTTCACACCTAGAACAGACTATACGCAGTGCTCACTCAGGTGTGAAAGTTACAATTCTAGCAAGGTGGGAATAAGAATTTCAGAATTTGAGTTACATGGGAATAAACCGCAATTACTATGATTTGATCAAACTTGTTTACTTTGTATCCAGTTATGCAGTTACATGATATTGCTTTTCACAGACACTCTTAGAAGTAGATCGATAATTTGTATGACTTGATAATGACGATATACGACATATATACATTAATGTTATTGAACAACAATCAAAGAATTGGACAATAATTAATCAATGAACTATAATCAACCTTATAACGGTACTCTGTATATACACAGGTTGTGAACACGCTGTATACATGTAGATCTCACTATAAACAATAGTATTGATAATTGCCGATTATATATATTTCAAGATAGAATTTGACCATCAAATATTTCTTATTTATACTTTCCACTAACAACTCTTTACTAATAAAATAATAAAACTTATAAACATTCCCCGGACTTACTGCAATAATTTGTTCCATTCAAATTTGGTTTCAATTTTATCACGCAATATTATCATCCCACTTGATATCATGTAACAATGTGTTTATAAAAACGGAACGGTAAAACTGATCAAAGACATAAACCATTTTATAATAACCGTTATTATTATGGAATTGCATACTAGTGTAAACAAATGAGTGAAAACGATAATTAATAAAGATGAACAGGGAATTCAGCAAGGTAATTTCCAATCACACACCCAACTATAGATGATTAAAACCAAGATATTTAATGCTATTTTTGACAATTTTCCAACCTTAGACAAGTCGATCTGGACGATAAGTTGGATGCTCTGCTTCAGAGGAAAAAATTCCTTTTATCGTAGAAAAAATATGGTATAAGACCACTGAACATTAACTGGAAAGATTGGAAATATACAGCTTATGTCAATTTCACTTGTTACAGTCAAAACGTTTGAAATGGGCGGGAACAAATTAATGCCGACATCTGAGAAAACATTGGATTGAAACAATAGTTAATAGGGACTGTATTTTCAATCCACCTCAGTATTTCTAAAACAATTGAAAAAAAAAGTATTTGGTATCAACAAAGCGATTGATAAACATTTTATTAATCATTTTATATAATCAGGAAATATAGGAAGATCCCAATTCGGGAGTGATTATAATACAGGCAAGGCATTGTCCGGTGACTTCAGAGAATCAGTCGTATATGTAACAAGTCTGAAATCAAGTGGGCTCATTGTTAAACTGGTTTTATTTCCCGAGGAGAATAATTCAAATTTCGATTGAATAATTTCAAAATTTATCTAGATAATTATATTTTTCTGCTTAGTTAATGTATACGAATAGATATGCCCGTTAATTGTTTATTGATCAAGCTAAACACCAACTTGTGACGACTGATTTTATAGTCACCGTATAAAGCTTTGCCTTGCATATGATATCTCCTAAATTAGGATTTTTTCATATTTGCATATTATATACTTATTGATGACATAGAATATTTATCAATCGCCTTGCTGATACTAAAAACAGTCTTAAATATACTGCTGACACAATTCACAGGTACAACTCCAAGCCTCAAATCTTAGTACACTCTAAATCAAATTTACAATTGAGTTGACATCATAAAACTCTGAAACTCTGTTTTTAGTTTAACTAAAAAATCTGCGCTAAGCCCAATTGGCCCAATCAGCTACCAATGGTCACACTGTTTACATATTACAATATTTCATAGAAATTGAAATATATTGCATGAAATTAACAATAAAATCATTAAGATCCAAACATCTGTTTTCTAGTTTAGTCATATATATTTTATCAAAACTGTGCAGGAGTACTTTGTGACATTTCATATAGGCTATGTGGCTATGTTCATATTTCGTTTATTTTTCAATATCTTTTTTCTAAAGTCAAGTGTATAATTAAGTTAAGAATAAATTTTTCACCTACCCATATTTTTCCTTATGTTGTTTCATTATTTTATGATGTAAACGATTTACATTTCATCCATACAGTTAATTCTGACTAACTTAGTCTTAGTTTGACTTGGATAAAATTTGATGAATGGAAGCCGCCATCTTGGATTGTAATCTCAAAACTACAACGTTTCACGAACACAATAATCCTTCAAATAAGATTTAGCCATACGACAAAAATGTTTTTCAATTTTTTCAAACACATTTGGTAAAAAAATATAAGATTAATTGTTATTTGTATTATTGTATATTTAGTCTCGTTATTGTATATTATGTATCGAGGCTATATCACATGAACGTAACCTCTCAAAATGGTAGGTTTACGATTTTGCTGTCAAAACCAACTTTCACTTTTATGAAATTCTCTTTGATATATGCACTGCTTGATGTCACTTGAATTATCTGATTCAGTTAGCTTGTAAATACATGAATGCATGGACGTATATATGTCCCTGATGAATGGTGAATTGTGATAAAATAAGATATGTCAGAATCGCATATGCATGTACTGTATACTTTTGGCACGTTAGTGTGGGTATATATACTGTTTAAGTGTAGGTGTAGGTCCCAGGGCTTACATTTGCCTAGATATCAAACTTTTTACAGTATTCAGTGATACAATGTTGTTGGGCTTTTTTTAATTTCAGTCCTATCCAGATAAAAATGATATGTCATCAACATTTGGAACATCTTTTCCTAAAGAGTACCAGTATGGGGGAGAGAGCAGTGAACCAGATTCCCAGAGCATGGTTGCCTCCCAGAAGCCAAGGATACTCCTGATGGGACTTCGAAGGTATGGATACATGAACATACATGCCAACTTTTGAAAATCTTCATGGGGGATTTTTCGCGAACGACATTTTTCATGTCTACAAATTTGCGACATTTAGTCGTAAAAATATAATTTGTCTTTTTTTGTATGTTATAAGTATTTATTCAATACATCCAAACAAGCTAACAGATATAAAACAAAAAGGTTTATTCTTTAACAACAAATGCAAAGATTTCAACAAGTGTGCTTAAAATTCAGGTCCATGGTAAAAGAATCTGCAGCCAGGAAACATATGCTCTCTTTCTTTAGACAATGGTCTACAAAAAATATGATACATATATATTATTAAATGCAGTGTTTGTCATAATGTTAATGTTATTATACAAGTGGTTTACAATACACTTAACAATCAATTGTACTAACCTTCATCTTGGTCCACATTTTTTCCAATGCAAAACGTTTGCATTCCGACTTCTGATTGGCCTGTTCAAGTGTGGATGCACCATTCGCTGTAGCCACCATGGTTAACGCTAGAAATCGTTTAAAAATAGTTACGCTGAGCTTAATTTAATTCTTTAAACAGTTTAAAGACTATCAAATTTTAAAGGAATTTTTAATCATAGTAAATTTTAAAGTGAAAATGTTTTTACATACCATCACTCAGAAACATTTAGTGATTTACAAGCGATCGGTGCTGTTAGCATGGTCAGTTGCTTCATTCGTTCTTTATCTATAAAACAATTAACTTCGATCGCCAAGGTCGTTCTCTCTGTGTACAATACATGCCGATTAATTACTATCAACACACGCTCTCAGTTAACTCCAATTAACTTCCCAACACATGTTCACACATCCCAAATCACCGTTATCACGACATGTGCCACAGGTAAACAGTAATGGCAACCCTAAATCCCGATTTCTGATTGGCTGGCCAAACAGAAGCCGCGCGAGATATAAAATTCATGTCGGAAATCGGGGTATCTTGTCGTAAAATTTACGAAATCGGGATTTCGGTACAATTTACAAATCCCGATCGGGAAATCGGGATCGATGCTTCAAATCGGGAAAATCCCGACTAGATCGGGAAGGTTGGCATGTATGCATGAATTTATAACTAAGGTCTGTCTAAAGTTATTGTTTCCATCCCTGTTCAAATGACGATTTGTAATGAAATGAAACATATCTGTCAACTAAGTACGATTGAAAACGATAAAAGGGAAAAAATTTGTAATGGGATAAGAGAAATAATGACAGACCAGACTGGGTTTCGAACCTGGGCCCCCTGAATCTCTAGTCAGGTGCTCTACCACTGAGCTATCTGGCTCCCCGATATTCAACTCGATTTGACCATCATGATCCCCTCCTTGATATCTAATGATATAATTCTTTTTAAGTATTATAAAGAAAAAACAATTTTGCATTAGTGTTCAAAGGGTCTTTATAAATATGTTTCTGAGATACAGGGTCAGAGAGTCAGTGTTTCTGTTTTTTTTCTTTTGTTGAAACTCTACAAGCTTGATGACCCATATCACCTTACAAGATCAATGACTATTAAGGTTGAAATTCATGACATTGTGTTCAATATGATCCTATATATACTGCTAGCAAATCTAACATAAAGGAACATGCCACGGCTGATGTAGCATTGCGTTGAGTGATGATACATGTACTTTCTAGACAGTGTGTATTTCAGTTGCGATTCGCAACAAAGATTCTGATTGGCACATTTATATAGACCTGCCCATTTTTCAAATGCATGTTGAGAACATAATGCTAACACATGGAAAGAAATGTCGGAGAAAGAAAACTTATCATAAAGTTCAACTTGCAAGTTAAAAATAACATACAGATTTTTTTTTAAGAACAAACAGGGCGATGTTTATATACATGTATAAATAATGTTAGTGAAAAAAACCCAGAATAAGATTAAAGTCACAGATGGTAGTGCGTTTTAATTAATTCAGTTCATTGTGAAGAAATTTGTCAGAAACTGTTTAGTGAACAAATATATTTTACGTTATAGTTCATAATGTACCATATGTGGAAAATAGCAAGAGTTGAACAGACTGTTTTTCCTCACAAAAAGTTTGTTGCAAAATGTAGATCCACGGGAAAGTTCGGGTTCACACGCCATGAAATCCATTAGACATTGTACAGCATAGCCACTAGTCACTAGCTCCGTAAAATGAAGAAGTGTGGTTTATTTTATATACATGTACATTCAAAACTGTAAAATGGCGACTCGATCTGCAGGTGAATTTTACAGTCCGAGGTCGATTAGCATGTTTGAGAGAAAGTCAGCGGCAAGTAAAGCATCAACATCAGTAGTTAATATTGTCTGATGAATATTGAGGAACATGCAATAAAATTAATGTCTTACCTACTAACTGAGTTACAAAATCAGGTTAATCACAGATCAGTGTAAATTGAACACGTTTACATGCCATAGATTTTAAATTTTTTGTATGTTTGAAAACCCATGCACACTTGTAGAAGTGTGTCATTGATCGGTTTAAGTTCAATAAAATGCAATTTATCTAATATTTATTGTCAGTATCTGTTGTGAATTCTTTAGAACAAGCTACAACAAAATAAATACTGCCTCATTTTAAATTAATGTGGAGAAAATGATTGAATTTATTGAAGAAGCATTTTACTGAAAAAATAAATTGGGGATAGAACCTGTTTAAATGTCGTGTTTTTGACAATTGTTTACACCATAGAAAACAAGAAGGGATTATTGTGAGAACTCTTCGTCAATTATTGTAGTGATTTAGTTTTTGCAGTTCTGATACAGAGTTAAACTACACATCTGGCAGTTGGTGCATAAATTGTCAATAAACGCGTTAGCAGGTAAGAGTAAGTGATTTCTTAAACAGCCAATGAAAATGCTTGTTCTATAACTGCAACTCGCGATCCCAAAAGTGTCGTCACTCAACGCATTGGTCCATTGCTCGCAGCATGTACACCCAAGTTAGATTTGTGAAAATAACCCCTCACAATGTTCTTACATCTTACATTGTATAACAGGATGTTATTGTTATCTGTACACAAAATCAGGAATATTTCTGAAAATTGGCTTTAAGAGTAATTAATTTTTCTTTTAGGAGTGGAAAAACATCGATACAAAAAGTTGTTTTTCACAAAGTTTCACCGAATGAAACTCTATTCCTGGAAGCCACAAACAAAATAGTGAAAGAAGGTAAGAACTTTTATGTAATTTGAAAGTCAATTTATTTTTGATAAAATACAGGTATCACCTTCACAAATTTGTGTATGTTGTGCTCATTAATATGGTTATAATTGCATGTAAATTTCAATTTGCTTCAGATGTCTCCAACTGCTCTTTTGTTCAGTTTCAAATTTGGGATCTGCCTGGGTCAGACCATGTGAATATCTTCGATACGGCCAACTTTGATACGGAGTCAATCATCATGGGTTGTGCCGCCATAGTCTTTGTCATTGATGCACAGGTGGGAATAAGGGTTACATCTTGAACTGGAATTTTTTTTTCTTCTGGACATAGAAGTAAATAATGATCTTAAATTGTTACTGGTATATGAGCTTGGTTAGTAATGTTATCAAATCTTGTGAAGTTCAAAGGGGTTTTTGAAGATTTAAACATGTACCAACCCAGTTAACAACCCAGTGAACTTTAATAAACTTTAATAAATTTTATAGTTGTGATCATAAATTTAAACTTATTTTGTGTTCATAGATCATCCATCAGATTACCAGTAAGCTCATGTGATGATCATTGTAACATGGGGGAGGGGATATTTTTAAAAAAAATCATATTGCAATATTTTGTGTGATGTTGCAATAAAAATTGCAATGTATTGAAACTTTTTCTTTTTCAGTTTAAGATCTTTATTGTCCAACTATTTTATTTAGTTAAATTTGAGTATTTATCATCTCTTTTTTCCAGTTAGAATATCCTAAATTCTGGTATTGAACAAAGTTTTGTGATATATTATCTTTGGATATAAAATTGCAATAAACTTATTCTATTATATAAATAGTGCCTGTTTGGGAGAGTAAAAGTTGAAATTGACACCCCAAAAAAACCATTGTCACCCGACGCGAAGCGGAGGTTGACAATGGTTTTCGAGGGGTGTCAATTTCAACTGTTATCCTCCCAAACAGGCACTATTTATTTTGTTATACTGAATGTCTTAATTTTTAAGAAAATTTTACTGCTTTTTTATAGGAATAACGTGAATTTTACAGCGAGCCGTCCGCGCATAATTTTCGCGCATGTAACATTTTTTAATGTTACCCGTTGCTAAGTGCGTTGCTAACGCTGAGGGTAATAGAAAATATTATTAACTGCGTCTTAACCAATCATATTTCAGTATTTAACATGAAAGTATAACAATTTGGTTTATTGCATACCCCTATTGTGACATGACTAATATGACCTTTTAACCTGTTAAAAAAATTAAATTTTGCATTTAATAAGTAGTTCCATGTAAGAAAAATGATTTGCAAATGTAAATGTTAAAATTTGTCATATTTTCTAAGTAAGGATACATGTATAAATATATTAGTATGCTATTATTCCATACAGTATATATTTTATCATTATGATTGTGATTTACAGGATGAATACACAGATGCCCTTGCCAAACTCCACACCACTGTTTCTAAAGCCTTCAGAATTAACCCTGACATCAAGTTTGAGGTGTTCATCCACAAGGTCGATGGATTGTCGGATGACCACAGGATTGAGACACAAAGAGACATCCACCAGAGAGCCAACGATAATTTGGCGGATGACGGTCTAGAAAATATCCATCTCAGGTAAGTGCATTTTGGTCTTCCCTAAATGAATATTTTAAATTGAGAGTTAAAGCTTCAAATGTTTTCTGTTAATTAAAAGGAAGGCTGGATGGTCAGGCTATTTTCAGACAAAGAGCACTGTATAAAGAATAATTTCAAAGTTTATAGCCGCTAGAATATTTTGATTTCTCAATCATTACTTAATGATAGTTAATGGCCAAAAATTTCAAACAGAGTTTTAAGGTAGATGTGTTAGTAATTATGCCCCCCTTCGAAGAAGGAAGGGCATATTGCTTTGCTGCTGTCGGTCATCGGTCGGTCGGTCCACCAAAAGTTTTTGTTCATTTTCTTCGCAGAGGGTGCACATATTGATATGAAATTTGTCATACAGGTTTATCTAAATAATATCTATGTCAAGTTTGATTTTGGGTATGATAGAGCAATTTTCGACAGAGTTATGCCCCTTGGACTTAGAAGAAAAATTTCAAATATTTGCAGTTTTAATATGTTCATTTTCTTTGTGGATGTTTCCAAGGGAGGGGGGCATAAGTGTTTCACAAACATCTCTTGTTTATCAAGCATTCAGCATCCTTAAAGTTTTCAATTTTGCTCAAAGAACTGTATGAAACTATTTACATAATAATGCATTGATTTGACATATCATATTAAAATTTACACACGTCTTTATTACAAGAATGCTCTCTATTGAAATTTGAATTTTTGAGAATAAATTCATTTTATTTAGATATATTTACTTTTTACATATGTAAATGACTTCAAATATTCTTCATTCTTTTTTCAGCTTTTCATTAACAAGTATATATGATCATTCCATATTTGAGGCATTTAGTAAAGTGGTTCAAAAGCTGATTCCTCAGTTACCAGTGATGGAGAACTTATTAAATATACTTATATCTGTAAGTAGTCGCTTAAGACGTTTGTTCAATAATATATTGGATGTATGATAATTTTACATAACCGATGAAATATTTCTACTCTCCTGGTATTTGATATGTTAATAATTTTTCAATTTTTAAAAGAATTCCGGTCTGGAGAAGGCGTTTCTGTTTGATGTGGTGTGTAAGATATACTTGGCTACAGACAGCTCAGCGGTTGACATGCAGTCCTACGAGCTCTGTTGTGATATGATAGATGTGGTCATTGACCTCTCATCAATATATGGGTAAGTACCATGGCTGGATTTCTCTGATCAAAAAAAAAAGAGGGGGAAATGATGTCACAAGTTTATGGAGTGGAAGTTATACATTTGAATTACCCGGAAAAATTTAGCAAACTTGGTCATGGGAATTATGCTAGACATGTTGAGAGGGAATAGTCAAAGCGAGTCTTGAGCTCGGGACCAACAGCCAAATTAGCATATTACTAAACACATATAACTTTATCATTATGTTGTTAGTACATAAAATGTATTAAAATTTAGAACGAATGATACGTAACTTCATATAACACAATGATTCAGCACCCTTCATTTTACACTCTCTTCTTTTTTATACCCCCCGCAAACAAAGTTTGGGGGGGTATATAGGAATCACCTTGTCCGTCCGTCTGTCTGTCTGTCTGTGCAATCGTGTCCGGTCTATATCTTTCTTATGGAGAAACATCGGAAGTTCTTACTTCACACAAAGATTGCTTATGACCTAAGGGTGTGTCATGACCTTGACCCAAGGTCATTTGGGCAAGGTCAAGGGCAGAAAAAGTGCAAAATTTGTGTCCGGTCCATATCTTTCATATGGGGAAACATTGGAAGTTCTTACTTCACACAAAGATTGCTTATGACCTAAGGGTGTGTCATGACTTTGACCCAGGGTCATTCGGGCAAGGTCAAGGTCACTGGCAGAAATAATGCAAAATTTGTGTCCGGTCCATATCTTTCTTATTGGGAAACATTGGAAGTTCTTACTTCACACAAAGATTGCTTATGATTAAAGGGTGTGTCATGACCTTGACCCAAGGTCAATTGAGAAAGTTCAAGGTCATTGTTTCAAAAAAGCTAAATTCTGTCTGTGTCATGTCTTGTATTAATGGAAATATTAGAAGCTAAAAATTAACAGTTTTCAAAAATAAAGCAGTTGTTATTTATAGAAAATGGACAGTGAAATAGATTCATCCAATATTTTCTATAATAGCAAAAATACACGCGTTATGATTTTTTTCTTAGCGGGGGGTATCAATTGTGAACTTGCTCACAGTACCTCTAGTTTAATATCAAGTTTTAGTGTTATTTTATATTTATTTTTTTTAGCCAAAGGGATGATGCAGCTTTTGATGAGAAGACTCGTTCAACAATAAAACTAAACAACGGTACAATACTGTACTTACGTGAGGTCAACAAATACCTGGCGCTAGTCTGCATACTCCGTGAGGATAGCTTTGAAAAACAAGGTATTCCCAAAGTCTCTAAGTATTGATAAACTTTTACTATTAAAAATGAAAGCAGTGTAAATGAGCTTCTTTCTTTGTTGAAAGAACAAGTTTATTGCACGTCTGTTCACAAAGTTTATAGCTATATCAGGCGTGATATTAATGTTGTTTTGTGTCTTCTTGACAGTATATTCCTGTGTTTTTAATTCAGACATTTTAGCAGTTCCATAAGCTACTTATTCGTGTAGCCAGAAATACCATACTAGAGGGTTATAGAATAACTGCATTTTTATATGACTTGGTGTAACATACTGTAAACCAATTTTTATTCGCGGCGACTTCATATCGCGATTTACTGCCGATAAACTGGTTTGCGACAACTAATGTTCACGACCAAGCCTTATCCAAACCTGTATTGTTATAAAAACTATAGACAAAGGACTGGTTCGTGGCGAGAAATATTCGTGACGACAAGGCTCTCGCTAACCTCATGAAAATTTCTCGCACACGAATAAAAGTTGGATTACAGTATATTTGTTGAGTTGGTTTTTTTTGTACATGTATTTAATGTTATTTATTTATGTTTCTTCAGGAGTGATAGATTATAACTTCATGTGCTTCCAACAAGCCATTCAAGAGGTGTTTGAAGTCAGTCCCACAGACACCACCAAGCTGGCCATCAGTACGTCGGGGGACTACAGCCACACTAATGGCTCTGTGAACTGATAATTCAACCCAGTGTTCAGAAAATCCAGAATGATGGCCTTTGGGGCCACCAGTAATCCCTGTGGCCTGGTAAGTGCCATCTCTAACAAGTGACGGTCTGTCTGTGAACAGAGCATGCTCCCTAACACAGGGCATGCATTGCAATCTGAAGAAAACAGACTTTATTTTCTCTGTGATAAATTGATCATTTGTTATCACTTATGCCTAACAGTGTAATACTTCGACATTTCTGTTTGAAGGATATTATCGGTTACCTCATTGTCTGATGTATTTGAATACTTTATAATTTGACATTTGCATATTTTTCTATCCAACATTTTGATCATGTAGATCCATTCAATTCAGAATATCAATGCTGATACTTTTTTCTTTTTGTATATCATGTGTTTGACTGATTTTGTTTGTTTGGGATTTTTTTTTTTTGGGGGGGGGGGGGTGGTAATTTTTCTTTGATATTTTAGAGTACTTAATTAGAGGAAAATTATGTAGAATTTGATAATCTTTTAATAGTCATAGGAGTTCTTTTTAAAAGAAGTATTTAAATGTATTCAGTTATACTTTGAGATGCAGATTGCTGAAAGTATATGTTATGCTAGAATACAAATATAATCAATGTTTATTTTCTTCTGTTTTTTTTTTTGGGGGGGGGGGGATAAGGGAACCAAATACATGTACTATCTTTGCTAATTTTGACTTTTGCAGTATTTTGTTATCAAATGCATACTTACAGTGTATACATGTGTTCTGAATCTAAGAATAAAAGCATATTTCCATTTGAAGAAAATGGAGATGTAGACCAAATCTAGTCACTTTTTCACATGACAGGAATATTTATCTTTATGAGAAAGTCAAACTGTTGTCATGGGTTTGCATTTACAGCAGAAATGTGGAACCTAATTAAATACATGTATATTGTATTTCTGTGTCCCTAATTTAGAGATGTGAAAGTTGGAGACATATTCGTTATGAAAATGCTTTATTCTCATTATTGTTTTTACCAAATGTATGTCCCTTTTTGTTTTGTGAAAAAATGCATGAAATTTCTCATTTTACTGCAACATCTTTTTTTTGTATTTTGTGCCAAGAGAAATTTGATGACCTTGCTGTAATATGAGAATGCTTTCTCATGCATGTAATGTAACACAATGGTAACACATTGGTCATGTTGCTCTTAATAGTTGCTGATAACTATGCATTACTCATTGATGTAATATTTTTCATATCCATCTTTATCAAAACAAATTAAATAAAATGTAAATTAAAGTATCAATAGTCTCATGTGTGTTCAATCATTTACCTCTGACAGGATATTTTAATTTTGAATGTACCTTCAAAAAGCTTTGTATTTTTATGACCACCATCTTATCAGATTGATTATGGCTATAAAGAAAAGACCACAGAGAGAGAGAGAGAGAGAGAGAGAGAGAGAGAGAGAGAAGTTTATTGATAGATCTGGTAACATCTTACAACTGTTGGTGAATGCTGTTCATGAAGCCAGGATTTTTGCTGGTAAATACACACCACGACATTAAGATGTACGTATTACATAATCTAAGGCAGTGGCCACAAAGGATGAAAGCCAGACTACAGTGTTTTTATGAAGAAATCTGAAAGTTCACAATTATATTGTAGTATTTTTTAAATACTGTACAACTTGTATTGTGCAAACATCTTAACTAAAATTTAAAATGACGAATTGAGATAGTGTATTGAGGTGCAATTCATGAAAAGTATAATGAGGGAATATTATGTATACCGGTATATAAATACACCCCCTGTTTTAGTAGAATTATTACATGTATTTGGAAAATTTATATATTTCACGGAGGGAAGTGGTATTTATTGACCAAAATATGGTACAAATATCTGCCAATTTAAAATTCACTTTAAAAAAAATTAATAAAAAATGATGAGAAAAATACTGAATAATACATGTATCTTATTTCAATTAAACAGTGATACAATTTGAATTATTAAAATAGTTTATCCATATCCAATGGGATAATACAATCCGATTTTGGGGTTCTAATTTTGTTGTAAAATTCTTCAGACCCCCCCCCCCAAATATTGATTTAAACTACAAATCAATTTAATCAAATGAATTATGTCATGCATAATATGAATATTGAATAGAAAATTCTGAAACCTACACAGTAAAATGTGTTGACTGGATTCTACCACTAGCATGCGCTATTCTTCATTGCTTTGTTCATCTCTATAGCTGAATAGAGTCAAAAAAATGAAAATTTAAAGCTTGACTGCGTCTTTTTGTGGTAAAATTCTTTTAGACAGTTGAAACTCTGTAGACATTTAATTTTGATACTACATTGTAAGTGCATGTATTGTTTACCTACTTAGCGAAGTCAATCATCCAGCCAACCACTTTCTTTGTCTTGCAATTTTCTGAGACATAGGGCTAGTAAATATGAAGATTTCGATCTAAAGCATGATGATGGCACTTGTGTGCATAATATTTTCGGTTTTGTTTTCCTCTGTTTTTATCGGACAGACGTTATCTGCAGGTATGTTACAGTTTTGACTCCTTCTTCTTCATCATAATGGGTTTAGTGCGTACATGTATACTATCTGTGTTTTAAAAAGTATGATTTATTGAGATTTGAAGATTTTATAATTAAATAGTCATGGCCATTTTTAGACTGTATTAATTAACTTTTTAAGGAAGAGCTTGTGAAAAGATACAGGAAAATACTCAAATTTGAAAGCTAAAATATAGAAAAAATTTCTTTACGGAATAATAGTTTAAAGCTAAACAAATCAGATCTTGAAATTTAAGGTAGATCTGATTGGCTATTGGTGAACCACCCAGCCTCCTGAAAGTCTCTAGGTCTATTCCGTTAACTTTTTTCGAGATAAGAATTTTGGGTAGACCCTCTTCACCGTGTACCTGTTTTGATAAAAAGATGTTATTTTGATATCTTTGTTGAGCATCTTAGTTATTTCGGATTTCACATTATCTGAATAGTTTTTTAGCTCATCTGAACCGAGGGTTCAAGTGAGATTTTCTGATCGCCGGTTGTCCGTCATCTGTCCGTCCGTCTGTCCGTCCGTCCGTCTGTCTGTAAACTTTTCATATTTTCGACTTCTTCTCTGGAACCACTGGACCAAATTTAACCAAACCAAAGCATCCTTATATATGGTGAGGGGATTTTAAGGACGACACAATCTTAAGAATGAGAAAATGATGAAACAGTCAAAATAGGGCGTAATTATGTCTCCAAAACTCTTCTTCTCAAGAACCATTAAACCAGAAATGCCAATATTTGCATCAAAGATTCTATAAATAGGGACGATCTTAAATTGTTAAAATCGTGACCCCGGAACAATACTGTGGACTCAGGAAGGGTTCGAAGTTCAATATAGAAATATATTTACATCTACCAAACATAATTTCCTCTATTTCTTACGGAAACTTATAGTTAATTCATAGCTCTATAGAAACAGCCAGACTGAAATCTACACGCCCTATTTATCGATTGGTCGAAATCTACAGCGGCTGAAAGTGACAGGACTGTAATTGACACGCCCTGTTTATCGATTGGTCTGAACCTACAGCAACCTTATAAAATCCCGGACTGCACGAAATAATCATGACGAAGACAGACTCAAAGTCTCACAGGAGACGATTTGGCTGTTTCTTTAAACTAACGTACTTTTGTACATTATCAGTAATTTAGTGAATTTTACTAACTTTTCATCATCAGTTTATTAATTAGTTAAAGAAAGATGTTAATATAAACAATAAAATGCTTTCTTTGATGATTCATGCGGGTTATGAAGGTAGCGATCATTGCAGGAAAAATTTACATACCCGCTAACGCGGGTTTATTTTTCCTGCAATGTCGCTACCTTCATATCCCGAAAGAATCACCAAAAGAAAGCATTTTATTGTTTAAATATACATCTATACTTATAAATTAAGACTTTTTGCCAATGAACTAAAAAATGCCAGCACCAGAGATCTGCTTACACCTTTGTTATTTTAATACGTTTTATGTGATGTCTGTAAGCTATAGTTGAACTTTACCTGATACGTAATTATTGTAAAATTAATTAAAAACCTACTTTCTTTTTCGATAAACAAGCCCGAAATAGCATAACAATGAGAGTATAAGATGGTGGACACGCTTTGGCGGATCCAAGTCATTGGGAGTTAGCATCAAAATATATACTTGCAACGAAATAATATTGAATTCAAATTCAAAGGGAAAATTATCTATAGCATACTATTTTTCCTTTATTTGTAAAATCGAGCATACCAGTACTTTGATATATGAAATATTTTTTAATAAATGATGTTATGTACGCAAAAACGGGACGTAGCATTAGTGTCCATTCCAATAATTTAGATTATTGAGAATCAAAATGTGTACATGACAACTATATTTTATTTGATAAAATGAAATATATCGGAAAGGACGTTAACCGGGGGGGGGGCTCCCACTTTTTCCAAGAAAAAATTTAGACAAAATATAAAAGAAATGTTTTAAAAAGTTAAACATACAAAGCCTATCAATGTGTTAAGTGTGATTTCCCGTGCTTGCTCGGGTTATCACCTAATTATACATGTATTAATCCTTTGAAATCAACCACTTTATTTTCGTTACATTGGAAGACTGCGGAACGAAGACCGAGGGATATGGAACTTCCACCTTTTCCGAAACACCGTCCAACGAAGCAGGTCAGTAGTATAGAGTTAGAGTCTACATACTATAACACCAATATCGTTTTATAAATTTTTGAATTTACTGGGTGGGTGTCAAATACAAAATGTACAACATGACAACTGAATGACAACCAGCAAACAAACATTTACAGTGAAGACCATCTTAACCAGCGAGGACGGCTACTACAGCTTTGACTGTTGTGGCGTGATCAAAAAGTGGTCCTTTGTGGTGAAAACCGCTGCCACCGTCAAATTCCAGGTGTGGCGATTCAGCACCACCTATACAGTGGTGGGGGAAAACACATTCACTGTCCCATGTAAGTATTACCCGCCCCACACTGATAGAATCGTATACCTGAATGAAAGTAGTCTGGTTTTCTGTCCCAACTTGTCTATCATAGTTTTGTTCTTGTTTTAGGAAAAAAAAATGTATACGGTGTCAACGTCTCGGCATGCATGCTTATCGTTTTACCTTTGTGTGTGTATGTGTTTGTGAGTGTTAGAGAGAGAGAGAGAGAGAGAGAGAGAGAGAGAGAGAGAGAGAGAGAGAGAGAGAGAGAGAGAGAGAGAGAGAGAGAAGAGAGAGAGAGATGCGTGTTTCAATATTCTTTAATTTTTGTTCTGTATATATGATATGAAATATTTCCTCAGCTGGAGCGGAAAATGAAATTATTGAATTTGAGGTCCCGGAGTCAGAGAGGATCACAGTGAAACAAAATGACGTTTTTGGTTGGTAAGGTTCGCCTTCATTAGACTTTTTAAAATATTTTTTTTACTTAATTTCTTAGATTTTATGATGGGACATATGATTAAAAACTTAAAAAAGGATATAGATAATTCCATGGAGTAAATATATAACATTTAGACTATTTCTTTCAAACTTGCAGTGATAAAAGCTTTATTCACTATGACTTTCGTTGTAATTTGGAATACTTTTGATAATTTGTCATCACAAAAACAATACTACATGTAGCTTATGAAAATTAATTTGATAATTGCTATTAAAATAAGCATGGCGCCTAATTAATAGATATAATTATGTACTCATATTGTATTTGATAAAACAAAATAAAGTAAATCCTCTGAAATGAGTAATTGTTCTATTTTTAGGCAAGGGGATTACATAGCCTATAGCGACGGTTCCGGACACTATCCAAAGGGATTCCGGATCCGGAACCAAGTATTCAACGTCGGGGACACCTTCAATTTTCAGGGAATTGGGAACAAAATCAATAATAGGGCTTATGCGATCACAGCTACGACCACAAACAGTGAGTTATGCCCAAAGCAATTCCTGCTAAATCAGATTTGATGTGATCGCAAAAATGAATTCTACTGATTCTTCAAAAATCATACATCATCACATTAACTGAACTATTATCTGCAACTGATATAACCAGATTCTGCATGCAATATGTTTGATTTGAAATCTCTGTCGCTGTAGGTGCCAGTCCATATTTCTACAATCTCCCGCAGACAATACATGTTTACGATCACATTGCAATCGGGACATCAGTCTTTGCAGTGTCTGCCAAGGACGACGACTCTGACTATGACGGGATTTCCTTAACACTCTCGACGCCATCTTCTTATTTTACACTCTCCACAGGTTACTACAATGATAATACCATTGAATTGCTTGCTTGCTTTAAACTTGGTGTAAATTAATTATATAGAAACCTTTAGAGACTTGGATGGTTGTAGACATGTTTAGGCTTTACAGTATACAGAGAAATATTCGCTCCTGTTTCATTTTCGCCCATTTCGCCGTCGTTCTGAGCGGGCGAATTTAAGACTGGGCGAATTACAATATCTTATCTTACTATTTCTCTTATAAACAGAACTTTGTCTGGAGCATATTCAAGACGGGGTGAAACCGTTTGCAAATGAAGATGCGTAAAAATAACACGGGGCGGAAATAACCCTTTATACAGTATATACCTTCCTTTAGACGAAGAGCTTTATATAAACCTACAGAAAAATGTTAATATTTTAAAGCTAAAATATTTCGATTTTCTTTATTACATCATAGTTTACGGCCAAAAATATCATGTCTACACGTTCAAGGCAGGTCTGATGTTCATAATTTGTTGACCATCCAGTCTCATTTATAATTCGTAAAATAAAAATGATTTACATGTTCACAAATCACGCATCATGAGAGAAAATGCATATCTGTTTTCAATACTCAATTTTTTAAATTTTTTTAACTATGTAAAAAACTGTTATGTTACATTTCAAAATTTATTTCAAATCTATCTTACAAGCATAAACATGATTTATTTTTTGCCAAAAAAGAAAAAAATGAGAAAAAAAATAATTATGTGTGGCTGGTTCTAGCTGAGCTGCAGACGTCTGCCTCGATCAGCAGTCTGACGGGCACTACACAGTCTCTGTCTGTCAAGGTAGAGGACTCGTGCGGAAAATCAACGACCTCAACGCTAACTATCATTGTTAGAAATCAGGTACGTGTAGAGAGAGAGAGAGAGAGAGAGAGAGAGAGAGAGAGAGAGAGAGAGAGAGAGAGAGAGAGAGATTGCTTTTATAATTCCTGGACGCCTTTTTAGCTCACCGAGACGAAGTCAGGGGGAGCAGCTTATGCTATACCCTCGGCGTCGGCGTCGGTGTCGGCGTCGGCGTCCGGACCTGGTTAAAGTTTTTGTTGCAGGTCCTGTATCTAAGCTATTACTTGTCCTATCTTCACCAAACTTGCATGGATGATGCATCTGGACCTACTTATGGACTTGAAAGACTTGGATGCTGAATCTGAGTCCTAAATTTCAGATGCTGGAGGAGGTTAAGGTTGTTGGACCAGGTTAAAGTTTTTGTTGCAGGTGCCCTTTGATAGCAATATCTAAGTTACTGCAGGTCCGTACTTCACCAAACTTGCATGGATGGTGTGTCTTATGATACTGATGCACCAGACAGGCTTGAGTGCTGAATCTGAGCTATAGGTTTCGGATGCTGGAGGAGGTTAAGGTTTTTGGAGCAGGTTAAAGTTTTTGTTGCAGGTGCCCTTTGATAGCAATATCTAAGTTACTGCTGGTCCGTACTTCACCAAACTTGCATTGATGGTGTGTCTTATGATACTGATGCACCAGACAGGCTTGAGTGCTGAATCTGAGCTTTAAATTACAGATGCTGAAGGAGATTAAGGTTTTTAGAGCTGGTTAAAGTTTTTGTTGCAGGTGCCCTCTGATGATTTTATCTTTGTTACTACTTGTCCTAACTTCACTAGACTTCCATGGATGGTGCGTATTATGATACTGATGCACCAGACAGGCTTGGGTGCTGAATCTGAGCCATAGGTTTTGGATGCTGGGGGAGGTTATGGTTTTTAGAGCTGGTTAAAGTTTTTGAAACAGGTGCCCTCTGATGATCATTTCTTAGTTATTACTTGTCCTAACTACACCAGGGGCCCGTTTCTCAAAAAGGCGTAAATCTGGGCCTAAGTTAGTCCGACTAACAAAGTTACGCCAATATTTAGTCGGGTCTAAGTTGCGTTTCTGAAAGATGCGTAAGTTAGGGTTTAAATGTTTAAGAACTTAGACATCTCCGCTGAGTACTAAGCATGCGCATATCGTATTTTGTTTTGCTTTGAGGCTATGATTATATGTGGTGGATCAATTTTCCAATTCATAGTACATGTAGTACCCGAAAGTACGCATGTTATACCACTGAATGTGCATAGTTCAAGCTGTTCATGACATTTTATATTAGTAAAAGTAGAACAAATGCCTATACACTTCTTAACATAATGAAATGTTAGAGAAAAACAGTTGATATGAAAGCGTCATATATAAGAGGTTTCAGAAACCAAATATGTGACAATTAAATGCATTGTAGATGATATTGAGGCACAATCTTACATATTAATTGAACGAAACAATACATAGAAATTAACTTCAATGTTAGTGTAAACTTCAAATATTTATAGAATACAGGGACAAGGTACAGTGGATATGCCCCAATACGTCTGCAGAATAAGAAGTATGCTTCATAGACACTGTGTACATAGATCTTTAGACATTTTCAGATGCTGGGATAAGGCTTGATTCTTTTTTATCAGTTCACTATATTATCTTACCATTACCAAATGAAGATGTAATTAAAAAAATTGTATAGCCATATTTTTAACTTCATATGGAATAATAAAGATAGAATTAAACGAAAAACAATAATTGGAAAAATAGAAGAAGGAGGGACAGGTATTGTTGATGTACTTTTAAAATTCCAAGCATTAAAAGCAGCTTGGATTCCAAGATTTTTGAGAAATAAAGGTAGAAGTATTCTGGGTGAACACCTGGATCATTTATTAAAAAGTAACAATATAGATTTTGAATATATGTTGAAATTAAACTGTGTTAAGTTGGCTAACTTTGAAATGTTTAAAAACCTACCTTTGTTTTATAAAGAAATTTTTATGTATTTTAATCAATGTAAAAAAATTACAGAAATATCAAGTATGAATATAAACGATGTTTTACAAGAGCCTATATGGAATAATAGGCATTTTGTATTTGATGGAAAACCTATGTTCTTTAAGAATTGGATTAAAAGTAACATTCTGTATGTTAAAGACCTATTCACTGACAATGGGTTTAAATCATTGTATGAAATTGGTGATGAAGTTTGCAGTAAAGCAAATCTACTTTGTGAATATAAGATAATAAGTTCTGCCTTTAAGAATATTAGAAATATTGACGGAGTTCAAGCAAAATTTATTAATATAAAAAACAAGAGAACGTTTTTGTTTTTTAAACAGTATTGTTCAATTGAAAACAAGAAATGTAATTTTTTCTATGATATATTATTATAAAGAAAATTTGAACCTCCAAAGTATAATCGTATTTACAAAGAAATGTATAATATACTCCCTGAAAATTGGAGATCTATATATCTTCAAAAAATCAAATTCGCTTTAGATAGAAATATTGCTGAATTCAATTATAATTTGTTACATAACATGTTGTGCTGTAAGAAAATCATGTTTAAGTGGAAAAAAGACACATGTAACAAATGTACTTTATGCTCTGAAATTGAAGATATTCAACATCTTGTATTCACGTGCGAGAATGTACGAAGCATTTGGAACATATTATCTTTTGTAATCAATGTGAGAATTCAATGGAAAGATGTTATTTTTGGCTTTTATTTTGAATGTAACAAAAAGACACGCTTATTAAATAACCTCATTTCTTTTGTTGCTTTAAAAATCTACAAATACAAGATGTTTTGCAGACTAGAAAGTCTCGATGAAACAGAATATAATTTAAGAAATCATGTTAAAAAGTGTACTATTTTTTGGATAAATGTATTGAAATTTAGTAAATGTGACTTAAGAATTGATGTGATTGAAAATGTAACACAATTGTTATAAGATTGTGAGACACATGGTTTTTTTGTGTGTTTTTTTTTTCAATTTATTTTGTATGATTTAGATATATATATATATAAACTACATGTACGAAATTGAATAAAATGATTTAAAAAAAAAAAAAAAAAAAAAAAAAAAAAAAAAAAAATTCACTATATTATTTATAGAAAATAATATGACAATGAGTAACCAACAGCAACCAACTGAAATCGAAAATATCTTTTGTATAAATAATATTACATGAACCTTGTCCATCCTCTGTTCCAATATTGAAAGAATGTAGTCAATGACATGGAAACGATTCTTGATTTTCTGCGATTCAAATGATAATAGTTTCGAAAGATATTAATAGTCAACAATTAACAAGACAGGAATTATCAACATTTGAGGCCGAGGTCTCACCATCTCCCTTTCCTGTATTTTGGTTTAATCGATCGATTGTTTTGTTTTGGTTTTTTTCGGGGGGGGGGGGGGATTGAAAGTAATATACACCATACATAAACAGGGAATAATTCGCCCTGTTTAATTTACAATCATTACACCCTCGTTGTCAGCGGGCGAATTTATGTTGATTTTCAATATCTAATATTAAGTAACTTAAGTAACAGCTGTGACTGGGCGAAGTCACGACAGAGTGAAACTGTTTGCAAGTGTAGAAGGACGGATATTACACGGGACCAAAATAACCCTGTATACAGTATCTTGATTAAAATAAAGATATAAAATCAGTTATCTAAGAACACCCTTCCTATTTAAGGAAAGTTTTATAAATAAAAGGTTTTTACAAGTTTAATGGAAAAGGCATCGAAAAATCCCCTACCCCCTTCCGGATAAGACATTTTGCATCTTTGCGGTTTTAACAAGTGCATGTGAGTTTTACTTTTTTCCCTATTTGCTTTGGGTTATTGGGGTGGGGGTGTATACAATTGGTTATATAATAAGTATGACAAATGCAAGCTAGTTAAATTTGTAAATAATGCACACTGTTGTAAAACTGCTATAACAACGCTTTTGTATTGCAAGTCGACAACTTCGAAATTAAAAAAAAATCCCTTGATATACGTACATTTTAAATATGATGAAACAAAACTATCATGAATTCATGTAATTAAAGATCCATTCAATTATATGAGTACAAATAAACAATGCATATGAATATGCACGAAGATCATTGATAGTACATGTGCCCCATACCTATTTTAATAGAATTACGATCGATGTTAAATATGAACGCAATTGACCATTTCATCCTAGAATTAATAAGATAAATGAATTTGATTTCCAAAAATTCAAGGTGTGCATGTAAAATTTTATAATATTCGATAACCTTGACAAACGCTTGTCAACAGATCTAAAATTGATGCACACTCTGCACGCTTCTAAAACATATTTATAAGTAATATTTTAACAAACAAAAATTGATTGTATCTAAATATATGCGAGTTCATAAACATTCCAAAATACATGTAGCTTTCATACGGTTTTGTAAAGATACTAGGAGTAAAAAAATGAAAATGAAAATGCATACGTGTTGTAAAGTTTTCAGTAATACATGTATAGGTAAAGAACAAACAACCACACACAAGGACAAATTACAAATGTAAACGTTTTGAGTTGCTCCTATTCATAATTTTGAAATCAGTTTCGTTTCACTGGTTCAAATTTGATTAGAAACATTAAATTCTAGTACATGCTTACTGAGTATTGATTAAAAACATCAATAATATATTCGTACTTATATACATCTATCTTGTTGGGGAATACATGTTTAATTTAGAAATAAAGCATCTTTTTAATTATTGTGTTTATATCATTTATCGGGGCATACCCATTCTTCACACTTTAGGTAAATTTCATTACGAGTAGTAATGTATATTACATACGTTTAGTGAGGTGAGCCCATTATTTATCAAATTGATTTAATCTTAATTTATTTAGAAATAGAAACAAAAGGTATTTTCTAAAGTTATATGTACATGTACAAATATTTAAATAAATGTGAATGTTTTCTTTAATAACACATAAAACAAACCAAAAAATAAAATTCTCCGTACATTTTGCCTTAGAAACAAAACACTCGCCATTTTTGTGCACAGACTAAGGACTTACGCCTACCCATTAGCAGGCGTAGATTTAAACCCGAATTTAGTCCCGACTAAGTTTCCGCCTTTTTGTGAAACGCAACTTAGTCTGGTTTTGAGGTTGATATTGTATAATATGATATTAGTTTCTGTAATATAGAATTATATCACATGAAATTGTATAATATGATACTGTAATATTATATAATATCGTATCATACGATATTGTATATTGTTATACTTTCATGTTAAATACTGAAATCTGATTGGTTAAGACGCAGTTAATAATATTTACTATTACCCTCAGCGTTAGCAACGCACTTGGCAACGGGTAACATTAAAAAATGTTACATGCGCGAAAATTATGCGCGTACGGTTCGCTGAAGAATTCACGTTATTCCTATATAAAAGCAGTAAAATTTTCTTAAAAATTTTAAAAAAGACATTCAGTATAACAAAATAAATAGTGCCTGTTTGGGAGGATAACAGTTGAAATTGACACCCCTCGAAAACCATTGTCAACCTCCGCTTCGCGTCGGTTGACAATGGTTTTCTCGGGGTGTCAATTTCAACTGTTACCCTCCCAAACAGGCACTATTTATATAATATGATATTGGTTTATAATATGATATATTATCACATCACATGAAATTGTATTGTATGATATTGTAAAATTTATTATTGTATCATATGATACAATATGTATAATATAATGTTGTATTATATATTTTACTTTATCACATAATATTGTATCAAATTATATTGTATCATATGATACAATATCATATTATGTTTCAAAAATGATACAGTATCATACAATATCAAACTATATTTATATACAATATAATATCATATGTTTCAATGTTATGATGTATTATGTTATATGATATTGTAATATAATACTATGTTGTTTCATATATTATGATATTGTATTATGTGATCAAATACAATAACGTATAACACAATACAATGTCATACCATACTTTACAATATCATATCTCATCCTTGTTTATTATGGTATTTTATTGTATTATATGATACATGTTGTAAATATGATAGGCAGCAATATTTATATTATTGTATTGATTAGCATAAGAACATATGATTATCATACAATTTTTTAACAGATGATATACGATATTGTGTCAAAACAGAATCCATGAATATCCAAGATCATAAAGTATGATTTTCATTTGATATGATAAAGGTGGTCTCATAAAGGTGAAGTCTCATAAGGGTGATGTCTCGTCTCGGTGAGCTTTGTAATCTGTGATTACCTATGTTTAGATTCCGGTAATTACCTCTCTTCCCACAACCTATGAAATACAAGAAACGCATACATCCTCCTCTCTCATCCATACCCTGGGGGTAACAGACGGGGAAGCTGTTACTTGTACAGTCACGAACACTTCACCCGCTGGAGGCCCCTTTACCGCCAAAGAGATAACGACAGGTTCAGGGAGTAAGTATTTAACGAGATTTTATTTACATTTGTTGATGTTTATATTTCCCGTTTTCAAACTTCAGACAGACTGAAATATCAAACATGTGCGGTTCCAGAAAATTTTCCAAAGGGGGGTCGAGGGGGTTCGAGGGATATTTATAAGTTTGCGGGGGGGGGGGTATTCGATGCATAGTTTTGGTAATTTTACCAAAATTCGAATTTTCTTGGACCCCAACCCTCTCTCTAGATCTGCACATTGTTAAATTCAATTAAGATCTGGTGAATGAGACTAGCCTACAGGTTTATGAGATTTGAATCCTTTTGAGCTTTTGGCTTAATATTGATATCTAACCTTGGTTAAATAAATTGTAGTTGGGCATAATTAGTTAAAACACGATGTTAATCAGTTCTAATGACAATCTGAAGAGAATTAAGATTTTTTTCATATCTGAAAAATGAATTAAACCACAAAATTAATATCTTCGAAATCTGCAAAAACGGCATCTAATATGCTCTTCACTTGTTGTTTGAATAACAAATACCAAGAAACGACAATACATTATAAAACAATTTTATTACAAACAATGCTTATTTTTCTACTGACTAATCGACAGATTATGGAATATATACCAATGCTAACCCGATGTTTGATTACGACACGACCAAACGATTTGACGTGCTGGTTCGGTGTAGTGATGGCAAGGATCACGACGTGGAACAGCTAGTGGTCATTGTCAAAAAGAACGCCGTGCCAGACTTCACCAACCTGCCAAGTAAGACTCCTTAGTGAAGCAGGAGAAAGAATTGATTCTTCATTGTTTTCTTTTTCTAATATAAAAAAATTACACTCATTTGATAAATTAATAAGAATGAAGAATATTTGTTGTAGAGCATATTGAAAAGGACCAGCAGACGACATCGAATAACGTCGTTCTGGACACAGTGTCTGTGACCGACACGGATGGACTGACCTTTACTTACACCTGTGACCCCGCCTCTTGTCCAATCAGCATTGCAAGCAGTAATTACTTAAAAATATTGTCGAAAACATTTCACTAGTCGACATTTTGTCATTTACTTAATTGATTCAATATTTTGTTGTATTTTGATTAAAGACGGGAAAATAACGTCCACCTCTGCATTTTCCACGGTTTTTACCCCTGGGTATGACGTCATAATTGCAGCCAATGATGGGCACACAACTGTTGGCGGGAAATTGTGGAGTGTACATGTCAAAGGTATATCCCAACATTTATTTATCACCAATATATACCGAAGCCTTCTATGCTAAATTACAATGTTTTTAGCGTAGTAATTTAAGTTGAACCGACTTCATGTTGTTTTGTTTTGAAATTCAGTTGCGACCACCTCAGTCAATTTTACTACTCTTTGCCTTCTTAAACCTTACTGAATTGATACTTGATTTGCAAGGTTTACAGGACCAAAATGAATGCAATTATTGGGCTTCCTTCTTCGATTCGTAGATATTAATGACAGACCACAATTCAGCAATGTGCATGGTAGTTTGGGTGTATTTGGTGTGGTGGAGAATAGCCCGGTGGGCACCACCTTGTATGTGGTCAGTGCCACAGACATAGACGCCGGCGACACGCTCTCCTTCTCCTGGACCAGTTCTCCCACACTTGGGCTTTCGTTTTTCGATTTGGAATCCAGTAGTAAGTGAGATATAGGAACAAACCCCTGTATACATCATTAGATTGTATTAGATGTTCACGGAACCTCTGACCGACCGGTATAATGTTTCACCAACACCAACATTTCCTTCCATATTAAAATACTAGTACTTGTATTTAAATATTTCAGATATTCATCTTTTTGTTAGAGAGAGAGAGAGAGAGAGAGAGAGAGAGAGAGAGAGAGAGAGAGAGAGAGAGAGAGAGAGAGAGATTATATGAATCAATTTTCAAAGTTAATACAATTTACAGCTGGAGTAATCAAGACCAAGGCTAGCATAAATTACGAAACCATGGCTTCCAAGAGCTTTAGCTTCACTATTTCTGTCACCGATAGCAAAGATACCGCCACCGCCACCGTCACGATCAACGTCATTGACGTGAACGAGGCGCCTAGTTTCCATCAGACGTCATACAGTGTCACCGGTGATGAGGACGGGGTAGGGTTATATTTTTTGTTTGCTTGGCTTTTTGAAACTCTATATATGAGAAAAAATATTAATACATCAACAATTGTTTTGAACGAATAAGAACCAAAATGGGCCAGCTTCAACATTAATTTTATAATATCTCGTTGGATTTTTAAAAAAAGGCTGGAACCAAATTATCCGCTCCTGGTTTGTCAGTAGCTGATCCTGACGCTGGAGACACTAAGTTTTATACTCTGGACTGCAATGGTTACAACACCGGTTTCTTTGAAATGGATTCATCGAACGGTGATGTGTATCTGGGTCGGGATTTTGACCGCGATGCAGGGCATCCAGAAACCACCTCGTGTAACGTGACGGTCCGAGACAAGGGTGGACTAACTGACGTCAGTAGTCTGACCATTACCATTGATGACGTCAACGACAACACCCCGACATTTGAATCCCCAGTTTTCACCTTTTATCTCGATCCTTTGGACCCAATAGGAACTCGTGTAGGTGACGTCACCCTGTCAGCCACAGACAATGACGTCTCGGCTTCTTTCAGCGATGTGACATACGATGTTGATATGTCAGCTTTTGGTAAGTGAAGTATAGTTAATTGGAATTACATTTTTACCGTTTCCTACTCATCTGGCACTAGTTTACAAATATCCCACTTTTTATTTTTTTGGTCAGGTAATGCTTATTTTGCCGTAGACGGGGAGGGAAATATAACTGTTAACAACGATCTATCCTCAAAATTTTCACGATTGGAGATCATAGACTTCAAACTCATTGCCAGAGATTCCGGAGGCCTGTCTGCTACATCCACCGTGTCTATAATATTCCCAGGAGTAAGCTTATATTTATATTTTTATCAATTATAACAAAGAATATAGAAATAATACGAAATGTCATGAACAAACCTTTCTGCATTTAACATTTTGTACTAAATTCTTTATTTCCCAACATTGGCGCTGTAACAGACGACAACGACTACTACAACAACTACAGAGCGGCCAAAGGAATTCTGGGAAGACCCGCTGACGGTCGTCTGGCTGGAGTTTGCGTTTGCGTTGTTCGCAGCTTTGATTGTTTTTATTGTCATCGTGTCTATCCGCCACTGTCCAAGGGGTTCAAAAGCTGGTCAGTCCAAGTAAGTACAATGTGGTTTAAAATTATCGATAAGTTTATGAACTGTATATACCCAAGATCACAAGTCGGGGAAGAGTAGAAGGTTTTGTAATTTGGTGATACAACCGTAACTACTCGGCTATTTCCGCTGGGGGGGGGGGTTCGCGAGCGGAAATGGCCGAGTACTAGTTATTACGATTGGGTTATGATATACTTTTCTATTTCATTCGTTCAAGGGGAAATAATGCATCACTCAACGACACCAAAGACAAAGACAGATTGATGAAGAAACAACCAAAGTCAAAACTACGTTCTATCAACCATCTTCTCGGTGCCTTTTCCTCGGGAAACAAGTCTACAGAGAATAAAAATGAATCTAAGGACACACAGAAAATGGAAAAATCTAGTAAACGATGAAAATAGGATGGTCACATTCAACGATGAGAGAAATACATGATCATAACAATCTGCTGCAGTATGGCTTGACAAAGCCAAAAAATTACCAATGGACATGCTCAATATCATAAATACACAGGAATTATAAGAAATGTGCATTTGTGTCCATCTATAATTTGTATGTTTAATTTCCATCGTGCACTGCTCGCTTTTTTAAGCTTTATTACACCTCGTCATAAATTGAAAATAAACTATTTAGTCAAACAAATGCTATTATTTACGTGCTGTTCATACTTAAGTATTTTAGAGCACACTGCTTTTACAACACGTCATATTTTCTTTAAAGTTTAGAATCTTAGAATTGTATTAATATTCCACAGAACAAACACATTACGAGGGGACAAAAGACGCGGTTTAGAGCCAGGCTTTGCCGATAGCTAGTTCAAGACCACGCATCTTGGCCCCGTGGTAATATTTCACTATCGCACACAATTTAATTCTAGCATTATTTTACATTACAGATTATGTCTGACAAATTTTTGTTATGATGTTCAAAAAATTGTATAGCGAACTTAGTAAACGATTTCGTGGTATATATAGCGCTTTTAAAAACAACACATTTTCAGTATTATACAATATTTAGTTATATTTACATTTTCCAGTGTCTTTGTCTGTGATAACAATACGAACAAGTTTTGTAATGTATCGTCCAATACATCTAACCAATGACTATTTTAAAATATCTACAATAGCTGAAAATTACATACGTATAAGTAATAAGAAATCATTCTTTGTATATAATGAGGTTATCAAATACCGACGGGAGTGATCAAATCCAATAAAGCTCGTAGGGCTTTATGATAAATTTGATTATGCCCGACCATATTTGATCACCTCTTCATACCCAAAGAGCGCTTTCTTATTTTCTAAATAATATATTCAAAGAAAGGCAAACTAGTACATAATTACTTGGTTAAATAGTCTTGATTATCTTACACGACATCAATAAAATCTTTAGGTTTTCTGAAGGATATATATTAAAGAAAACAGTGAGCACGCAATAAATAATTATCAATATTTCTAATCGTACAGTGAGGTTGCCGTTAACGAATCGTTCCCATTAACGAATCACTTTCATATAAACAATTCTGTAATTTTCTTACCAGGGACCAATACTTTGCTTAACCTATCCTGTCATGCTGAGTTATTCACGCTTTTGTCATTTAACATGAAATTATTAAAAATCATCTTCTTCAATGTCGTAATTTTTAAACAAAAACCAACAAGCTTTTTCATGACGCAGACTAGAAGCGTGCGTGCAGCAGACTACTTTCACTTTACGGTTGAGTTCTAATCTGAACGGTACGTTGTAGGTAAGTGAATTTAGTACAGATGTTTGATAAAATTATCTGTCTAAGAACACTGACAGTGGCATACAATTTCTTAATCAGAGAATAATTCTATTAGCTAAAGAGGTGTATGTAGTTAGGTTTCCAGTAACGGATCACTGATACAAGAAGAATCGCTAGATGCAGGGACCCCGTCAAACTTTATTTTTTCGCGTGCGGTTATATTTGCACATCTGTTACAATAGGATTTAACAAATATTTAAATGCACTTCATCCCCTTTTGTAGAAAATTTCTCTATCCGATAATAATTTAAACTATACTTTGGTATTCCTGCAATAATAAATTCATTAAAATACAAGCAATGTTACTAGCCTAAAATAATTTTTTTTCTTATTTTTACTGACAATATATAATTATATGGACTTTCAGATATGTCTCCCAAAAAAGTGAAAAATAAAGGTGGTGGAAACACACCTACCCAGAAATCTGCAGCCAAAATAACAAAGAAATACAGAGGATGCGGAAAGAGAATGTCTCCACACAAAAGGCAAAAAGTCAGAAGAGCATTATACGATGTAAGTAAAAACAATCAGTCAATTAGGAAAGCAGCAGAGGAGAATGAGCTCTCTTATTCATTTCTATATCGACGGTGGAAAGGTGAAGTAGACCCATATAAAGTAAAAGGACAACCTCCCGTATTCACTGAATCAGAAGAAACAGCCATGGCAAAGTGGCTTTGTGAAATGTTACAAAGGGGTATGGGTTTGAGGATGTGTGAGTTTTTAGACTTTGTACAGTCAATTGTTAACAAAGAAAAGCGCCAGGTGCCGTTTAAAAATGGAAGACCAGGTAAAAAATGGTTTTATGCATTTATGAATAGAAATTCCCACATTATCAACCAAAGAGTAGAGACAGCGCTAGAGCTAAAGAGATCTCAGGTCACAAAAGAAAAAATGAATGCATGGTATGACAGATTTAGAGATTTTTTGCTAAGCATTGGTCTGATTGACAAACCAAGCAAAATATGGAATGCTGATGAAACAGGTTTCAATATGGGCAGCAACAAAAGCAAAGTCATAGGGCCAATTAGACGAGACCTAGGTGTGCCTCACATTTCCTTTGGGAAACAGCGTCTCACTGTGATGTTTTGTGGCAGTGCCTCTGGGCAAATGATGCCTCCATTTCTTGTTTACCCAGAACCAAAACCAAGGGGTTATAACCCTCTCAATGGGTCTATAGATGGAACAGATCTTGCATATACAAAGAAAGGGTGGATGGACAGAGCAACGTTTTCCAAGTTCATAGACCATTTTGATCGATATGCTGGGGTAGAACGTCCAGTTTTGCTTCTTTTTGACAGTGTAAGTAGCCATGTTGATCATGATGTATTCATGAAAGCCAAATCAAAAGGAATTGAATTATACCGAATTCTTCCTAATGCCACTCACTTGATGCAACCTCTGGATAAAGGTGTTTTTGGACCACTTAAGTCTAAGTGGCACCTTACATCAAGAAAGTACACCAGAGAAAATCCAGGTAAAGCGATTGGGAAAGAGAATTTTGCAGTAAAATTGTCAGAGACCTTCTTACATTTTTACAAACCATTGACTGTAATCAATGCTTTTAAATCAGCAGGGATATATCCTGTTGACAGTACAGTCATCACTCATGAAATGCTGAAACCCTCACTGACTTATACAGATAAAGCAGCAAATGAATGTGCAGAGGTTGAGAATGAGACAAGTACTAGTAGTCAAGAAGAATCCGAGGAACAAAAGAAAGCCAAAGGTGCACTTGAGGTTTTTCAGAGCACTCTTTCCACACCTGTCCGGCAGCGCTATGCCAATCAATTAGAGGAAGGTCTTGATCTTGAAGGACAGTCTCCTTGTTTTAATGTATATAAAAAGTTGCATGACAAAGCATATCCACCTGACAGAGGTTTGAAAAGAAGGAGCAAACATACAAGTAGCGCTAGCACATCAGGACTTGACTTGCTTGCTGATGCAGCTCTGTTACAGTTAGACACCCAACAGCGTGAACAGTCTACTCCTCATGATCATGAAGACAGTAACAGACGAATCAGAGAACATTCAGATACTGGTGATGTGCTGATGTCTCCTGTGTTGAAAGAAAGTTTGGTCTACCCTAAGGCAACTAACAGTTTAACAAGAGCACGACAGTCTATTTTAGATGCATGCCCTGATCACCTGACCTCCCCAGAAAGTATCAGAGAGTTCTCCTTAAAGCAATTAGAGACAGTCAAGTCTTTTGCTGAAAAAGAAAGAAAAGCTAAACTTCGGTACATGAAAAAATCAGCAAAAAAAGAGAAGAAAACTGTACAAAAGAAAAGAAAGAGTAAAGTATGTCACAAAATTAAGTCAAAGACTTTGAGAAAAATAACATGTGACAGTGATGAAGCTCTAGCCCTAGAACAGGATGACACAAAACCACATTGCCAAGCATGTCAGGGAACAGAGCAAGAGGATGAGGAGTTGGGGTTGGAGAGACTTTGGGTTCAATGCGATTCCTGTGACAACTGGGTGCACACAGAGTGCTTATCTTATGACGTTGACGTGAAAGCAAGCTTTGTGTGTCCAAAATGCTCCAAAAATTAACTGGGTGCTTACTGATGAGTTGTTGTGTATTTTCATAATTTTACTCATACATGTAATTGGAATCTAGGGGATTTCTGTACATTACACTGCTTTCAACAAAAAAGCACTGTAATGGATAAAAATCCAATGGATTCTGACAATGCATTATATTTAGTATTTAGAACATGTGATGTTCTATATCTATAAATTTCAAACAATTTAAACTCTGCTATAACATCTGAAATGTTCAAAAAAAATTATTACTATAACACATTTTACAGTACTCTGTATTACTTCTTTTTCTACATTTTTGAAATATTTTTTTTTTCGTTTTCAGTCTACAATGGATGCTGAAATCAAGAATTCAAGCAGTTCAAGTAAAATAATTATCAACAAATGTGTTGTGAAAGGCTATCATGCCTTCAAGATCCGTCCCCCCTTCACATCTCCTCCAACCCGTTTACTAGTGGATAGAGAATACTCAAACATCAAAGATGTAAATGCATGCTTGGTCTGGCTCCCACCATTGAACAAATTTCCCCCCCATATGCATGATAATATTACAGATGAAAAGCGCCAGCTAAAATTAAGTGACATTGCTGGGCTACCCATCGGACATGTACCGAGGTGTCTCTCTTCTCATTTTCGGGACGTTTTGGATAATGGGGGGGGGGGGGAAATATATGCTGAAGTGACTGGACAACCAGTGCCAAGTTTTCATCCATGGCCGGAACCAAATGAGGAAGGGGGTGGTGTTGTTCTACCCTGCAAGTACATTCTCACAAATATAGATGTTAATAATTTGTTAAATAAACTAAAAGAGTTATTTTCAAAATTGGAAGAGGGTGCTGAAATGGAATTGTACTGTACAAATCATGATTAAATTTGACCCCCCCTCCCCCCCCCAGTTTGATGGCATCAGGGCCTTGAAATAATTGGTCATATTGTACAGATGTATGTCTGTGTTTTATCTGTATCTGTTTATCTTTGTAAAACATGAAAGGCTGTTCATGTATCTCATTATAAAATTAACAATAATGATAACTTGGAATGACTTAAAATTGAGTGATTTTTTTATACATGCATGTACATTGGTGTACCATATTTGTATCATCTAGTCTTTTTTTCTCCTTGTTATTTATTTTACCATTAATTGTCGGGTGCAATAAAATGAATACTCATCCCAAAAAAATTCGTTAGCCTTTCTATTGTTCAAAAAAGGCATATTAAATCGTAAAAAATAGTTTGACACTGTCCCTAACAAAAAAAAATCAGCTGTATGTCACGTGATTCGCTAATGGAGAAAATGATCCGCTAAAGGAGAAAACATCGTTCATTGAAATACAGCGATACTTTTTATTTAATCGGTGGTTGTTTAGAAAGAAATATATGATGTTATAAGTCAAGCATGGTACTTTAATACAATATTGTATTATGAATTTAACTCGGGCTCGGGTACGTACTATCGACGCGAATTTGCCAAGTGATTCGTTAACGGCAACCTCACTGTAGTTTTATTTATTTTCATGATTAAATATCAAATATATTGATACAGGAAATCATCAAACATCAAAAGAAAAATTAATGAATTAATTGCAACACCAGTCTCCTTTACTTGGTTAAAAACCCTGCCATCTCCTTGTAATTATCTCTTTGTATATCAGGTGGATCCATTGGTTCATAAGGAACGTCTTTGAATCGTTCTTTCGTATCCAAGACATCGATGCTTTGACGTCCATTCTCTGCGTCAAAATTGGCCGATCTTTTAAGCGTGTTTTCGTGTACAATACTGGCCACTGCTGTATCGTAAATCCCTTCTAAATGTTCAGGAATCGCATTGCTCGAAACCTCTATCCCAAGCGAAACTCGCGTTTCCTCTGGTGTTGACATGACGTCATCATGTTCGTCATTTTCTTGGGACATTTCGTAATACGTGTTTTCCTCATTGTTATCGTATGCGTTGTCACTAGACAAAGTATGGTCTGCTTGTCTGTTTGGACTCTTTACATAGTCATACTCAACGGATGTGTTTTCGTGACCTGTGCCCTCAGAGATAGCAAACCCCTGCTGTTGCTCCTCATTGTGTTCTTGCTGAAATTGCTTTTCGCATCTTTCAATTTCATCGTTATCTATTGCGTCTTCCAAAGAAACCATATTGCTATTGTAGGTCACTTTTGTTGTTCGCCGCTTTTGTATTTTTTTCTGACATCTTTAATAAAACAATTTTTTTAAACACGGTATATATGTTACGAGAATATGTTTAAATAGAAATACATGTATTCAAAGTAGATAATTAAATTAAATATGGTTTTTGAAATCAAATAAATTACTTTTCGATTAATATGATTTAAAAACATTCCTCTGATTAACTGTTCACTAACCTTTTCTTGGATAAGATAACGAGAACAGACATGCTTATTGTGGATATAAGCGACATTATCACAACTCCCACTACCAGTCCAGAAGTTGATGACACTAAAATGCATCAATGATTGTTATTTAAATTTGAAAGTAAAAGAAATTTTATATATTAATGGTTTCCAGACCAAAAAAAAAAGTCAGGAAAACCCACAAACCTGGTTGTGTTTGAATATTTAGGAAATGTGAATAACATTCAAACCTGTACGCCCCTTACAATTACAGGAGATTTAATATAAACTGTAAAGAATGTTAAAAAAATTTACATCTAATTCTTCAGATATATTTGTACAATACGGACTAAATAATAAAATGTGTACCTTTCGAGGAAAAAATCTCTTCATGATGTGGTTTTGAAGAAGCTTCATTCTCTGATGCAGATAAATGAATTGTTGTTTATTGCAAGACAATTATTATAATGAAGAAAATATCGTTTTATATTTAAAGAAAATGTTTATAATCAATGTATTCTATATTGATTGGCAAATCGACAAACCTGTTTTACAAATGAATGGTAGTTTCTTCGTTGAAAAACATGAAATGAGGCTTGATTGCATCGTATCATTTCGAACAAATAGAGTTTGACACCTGTGAGAGGTTCCAACATGGCTTAAACCTAAAATAAAGAACTAATTATAATCCAGTCATACAGAATAGGAGAATGTTGCACCAAACAATGCCCTATAACAACCGTTAATGATGCAACGCAGCTTAATGATAAATTTCATTAGGTGCTGCAATTGCAACGCCTGTAAAATTGCTGTAAATTCTAGCAGTTTGACTGTTAACTACATTTTGTAATAGTTGATATCTCCAACTGTTAATGATAAATCGCCGCTTAATGATATAACTTTCTCATTAGACACCGATGAAAAACAAACGATCACCGATGACCAATCGACATTAGGCGTCACAAATGCACATCCCTAACACTTAATGAAACAAGCAAATATCAACTCTCTCAACCGCTATTGATATTAACTTTATACCATGAAGCGTTGCAGTCGCACCCTTTAATGATACAATATTGTATAAATGAATGAAAAAAACATCTTTACTTTTTCCTCAATTTGCTAAACATTCATAATTTGTATTTTTTTTTTAAAAATCTGGGTTTCGTGTCCCGAATGTTACCTCGTACCATGAACTGACGGGTAAAGCAGGTTCTCATAACGGTGGATAGACGTCCAGAACCCCTTCCGTTTACATAGCAGTCCCTGGTTACCGCACGTCTGTCCCTTTGTATCATTGTTGTAGACAACGCTTCCATTCTTACTGCATCTTTCAACAGCAGAAAAATACGATACCATTTCTGCATTTATTGGGCATTGGTCACCTAAAGGTTTTGTTCTTTGGTTATTTTCGTATATAAAGAATATGCACTGGCGTGTGTTTAAACAATGAATTAAAATTTTATAGTTCTGACCTCCGCATATATATGTATGGCTACTGTTGCAATAATCTGCTGCCAGCTGTAGAAATCCATTTGAACAGCTGTAATAGCTACATCTTCTGTGATGAACTTGTGTATCATTTGCTTTTGCGACTAAAAAGTAATAAAGAAGTCATAATATAGACTGGAACAACTAGTACAACATCTAAGGATACATACTGTTGGGCATTTTTGATGAATTTGCATCTGTTTTGATTGGTTTTGTTTTGCACATCTGATACAAGTATATCCATACACTAAAAACTCTCAAAAATCTGATATAAATAGAACTCAGACCAGATAACCACCATGACGTAATCTTGCTAAGTACTAGTATTAGGCTTACATTTCGAGTACACACTAAAAGTTGTTTCTCCACCACAACTCTCCGTTTGATCTGCCACCCTACAACTGTATCCGCACAAGGACGAATTTACTTTGACTTCAGTCGGAATGGTTCCATTGAAACACAAACATTTCTCTTTCTGAAGTATGAGAGAGAATAACTAAGAACTGATGATTCTTTTTTCACCAGCCACTTTGGTGGCAGGGGATAGTTTTTTTGGTCGCGGAAATGTGAGGCATATAGTGCTCATATTTATGTGATGCAATTTTTCAGTGGATTTTTAAATTTGCTTAAATTGGTTTGCGTGCAGGGGACACATGGTCCCGACTCTTGAGAATTTTTAAACATTTCAGAATAAAACAAGTACAACTTACATATAGCACTACATAGAAGAGCCAGGGGCGGTTTCAAAATTTTCTGAAAAATTGCCCTTTTTCACATTTTCACGGGTCCAGTACCACGCTTCAGTCCCGAGCAACTGCCATAAACTACCACAGGATTGGTAGCTTAATGTATACCCATGCAAATAATCACGAATTGATGGGGAGTCAATCACATTCTTTTCGAGTGACATTTCGTTTTCTGAACCCACCCTACTTTTCAAGTACAAAACCGAAAGTGAAAATTTTGGCCACAGCTTCGCATTTTCATTCCATATCTGATGAAAAGTGTTACCAGTATTAAAGTCTCATTTATCAATGAAATTGACATGATCTCCTCTATCCACAAAATGAATGCAATAAATACATGTATTCTAGCAATTTATACCTCTCAAATAAGCAGCCAAACCTCAGGTTTTCCCTTTATTTCAAAATTTTGAGGGGTCTTTCCTTCGAAACTATCCCTTGCCACCTTTTCATAAAGCAGATTACAGATAAGGTAAACTACAAACCCGTAGACCAAATAAAGTCGAGAAGTGACATTCTTCGTAACAGGAGGCGACTGTATGAGGTTGCACGAAGATGTCAGTAAAGCTTACCATCGATAAAACGCTGGTATTAAAACAGCCTGTCATTAAAACGAAAGAAAGACATAAGATTGAGAAATCTTTTTTTTTTCAAAATAAAATCATTGAAAGTTAGAGAATAGTTGTAATTAGACATGAACTCATTGACAATCAAAAACCGTTAATTAGTAAAAGATAAAAGGGTGTACTAAACACTGCAGAAAAAATATGCTAGTGCCAACATGAGTACCCGTTTGAGTGCGGTTTCCAACATACCATATATTTCCTTGCAAAACCCTTGCCTAAAAATTTTATATCTATTTTTGTTTTTACTGAAGTGATTACCTCTTAATTTAAAACGTCGTAAAAAAAATTTTAATTCCAAGGAGGAAATGTTTTTTTTTCTACAGGAATCAAAATATTACCTTTAAGAATTCAAATTTCTGTTGGATTTGAACACTAATCACAAAAGATATTATATATATATATATATATATATATATATATATATATATATATATATATATATATATATATATATATATATATATATATATATATATCGTACCTTTTTAAACTACCGTATCTGTTTTTTTTTTCAGCAAAATTTTATCCGTCAAAATTAATGGTATAGCTTGTACACCCCATTTGGCTGAATTCGAGACCCTTAAAAACCACCGACTATGCTGTGCCGTACTTTTATAGCCAGTTATACAAATAATACTTGTACTTTTTTGTTAACCAACCTTCATAGTTGATCCAATCGGAAAGTGATGTGTATTTATCTGACCAATAGTTGGTGTTCTCAGAAAGTTGATGAGCTAGATGACCGATGTCCGACTCTCTCACAAGTCTGCCGTTGTAAACAATTTCACAAGTCTGTATGGCTTGTCTATAAGTCAGTGGTGTGTTCGAAAAAACAAATCCGCCTATTGCTTCTGTGTACATATCAATAGAATTTTAAAGAACTCACACACATTATGCTTAATATAAAATTTATTTTTCAATGTTATACAAAACTAAAATCACAATATTAAAAGGTCTTTGACCTTATGTTAAAAAAGAGTATTGCTCACCGTATGGAAAGTAAAAAAATACAAACAAAGCGAGAATGTTGTAAAACAAGTACATCCCGAAAGACAATCATGATTTCATTGTTTCAATCCGATTGATAACGACACAACAAATCTCGAGATAACATTGAATTTATCACAAACCATAGACAATGTGTATTATTTAGTAGGTCCACTAATATTTGAGTAAGGATGTTTACAATGCATATGGATACAGATAAATTCGTTGGCGTATTGACGTTATATTAATACAGTATCTTTTGTGACGGTTTACTCCATATATTTTAAAGATGTTTATTACTCAATGCTTAAAGTTGTCGAATTCAAATTGGTATTTAGTTCAATGACTTGAATAATTTTTTAAAACACACTTAGTATATATGTATAAAATGAATTAATATTGATATATAATTGAATCTGTTTATAATATGGATTTAGGTTAAACAAAAACGGACATGTGACAAGCAAAGGAAATTCTGTAATTTTTCTCATTCCATTTTGTGCTAAAACAAGCAGTTAGTTAGGTTTTGATGTTATCATTATGATTTTACAGATATTCTGTTATTTTCATTCAACTTATCCCTTCAGATTGTATGCAATGCAATGCGAAAGAAATTGAAAAATGATCTAAAGCATCAATACACAGCATTTCACAAAAATTTAATCATTGACCCCATACAATTTTAATGCCAGCAGAATAAAGTCAATATATAGTCAGAGTTTACATGTTTTATCCTTATTATCATTAAGAGTTTGTCAAAATGAAACCAAGATGCGAAGTTTTTTGAAAATTGATAGTTAAAATCCGGACTGAAATATTTGTGTTTTTTAAATTGTTGCTCAAAACCAAAATTTTTTTTTATTTAGCAACAACGTCGGTCGTTCACTGTATTTTGTTTATTAATATTTCATATTGATACAATTGCCTCTATTTTAAAAGATTACTTGCATGTACCCAAAAAGTAGGTCACTGACCTAGATTTTAAATTGAAAAAAAAAGTTATAATCGATATACAGTGGATGGTTTTTCATTATCATCAAGTTATTTGTTGGCATTTTGAGTAAATGTCATTGTAGTCCATTATTGAAGAAACTATAATAATTGAGAAATGAATTGCAGCAGTTCTCTCTAAAGACGAGGAGTTGTGTTCTTCTTAGCTTCAGATCAGAGTCCTTTCTATCCCCTTCGCAGAAGTTTTGTTTCTATTCAGATTACATCAAACTTTTTCGGTCTTCTTCACTGGTGAATATTGAACTTTTGTCATTTCCGTGTGTGGCTTTTCCTTTGGTTTCCTGTTACAATAATAAGATAAAAAATAGATACGATTCCGTTATGAGTAACGAGTAGGTCTTCCGTCTGATGTACATTTAGAAACGATAAAATAAAATACCGATAAAAATACATACCACCATAACTTTCAGATAATGTATATAGGATCACCAATATCATTTAAAAACGTGATTTCATTTTTAAAGTATACAGCTCATCACAAAAATCAAAAAATATTCGTACCCTTAAATATCCCTAATTACGCAATAAATGGGCGTGGCAATGCTTTTTTTTTTAGATAGTTAATGTTATAATAAGCAACTTTGCTTGTATAAAGCTTTACAAAATCTTTATCGTTTTAGAGTTATTTGTAATAGACTTAACGAGTCTCTTGGCCACTATATAAAGAGACCAGCCTCTTTTTCTTGATAAAATACTAAAGGTCTCAAGAATATTAACATTTTATTGAAATATTTACTGGCCTTTTTTTTTTTACATGAAAATATCTTTGAAACAATAACATATATAGATATCAAATATGTAGATTCAAAAGATAAACCGTTTTTCAAAAAAAAAAAAAAAAGGAAGAAAAGTTGGACTCATCAGAAAACCAACCATTAAATTTACATTTTATACGAGGCTGCTACTTTTAATCTTTCGAATATATATTCTAATAGTTCTAACCACGAAGATGTTTTTTGTATTTACCATATGGATGAATTAGAAGAACTTACTTGTTTCTTTTACTGCAACATATGAGTGACACTATACAGCAGCCCAGCAGTACTAATCCACCACTCACTGACAGCCCGATCACACCTACAAGGGCGTGGTCAAACACTCATTATCATACACACTGTTGTCTGAGATATGTTAGCTAATTTCTGCTTGTCTATTTATTGGTTCGTTTGTCTCACCGTTTGTCAATCACTTTCCATGTTTAAAACCAGAGACTAAATTTGAAACAAACCTAATGAAAATACACAGCTAAAGGAATAAAAAAATTGAAATAACAATCGAAAGTTGTGGTTAAAAATGTCTGGGTGTCTTTAAAACATTCGTTACCAAACATGTCATTTATCTTTAAATATTCAAATTGTAAATACCGGATAAATGATGCTATTTACATAGGGACACATCGGAAGTAATATCAATTCTATTCAATGTGTATCACTGCCTTCCTTTGTGATATACTTAGTATAACCTTTGCAAACTTTATATTATACAAATTAAGTTTTTAAAACCATGTTTCTACGACCAAATATCATATGAATATGGAGCCATTTGAGAGGTATACAGTTCTTTATTGGAATAAAGTAAAAAAAAAATAGAACCTTCAGAATTCATTTTCTCTAAAGTGAAAAAGATTCAATGTTGCTCTGTACTCAAGAAGACCTCACAGAAAATAAAGAGAAAAATGTCATAAAATTGATACTTTTGTGAGCGATGTCTTCAGTATTTTGCCTGATTTTGGATTCTTAAATAATATCTGTTAGTGTGGAACAGACATAAATGTGTTAATGTATGACTAAATAAATGCAATTAACTAGTAAACTCAGAATATGCGTCTCGAAAAGACACATTATATAAAATATAATTATATGAAACAATGTATCGTCTGCATCATTTTAACACAATCTAATTAAAATTAGACGTTCTGAATCCGCTACCGCTTCTAATTTTAATAAGATTGCATTTTAACATGTCTTGAAACTAAATTTACTCTACAGGAAAAGACTATATAAATCCACTCACCTGAGTAAGAGAGGTATTTTAGATACATTACGGGCGGAATAACTTCATCACACAAGGTTTTCATGGTGACAGCGACGAGCTGAGAGTCTCTCACTGTATAGCCTTGTACTTCTTTTTGTTTCTCGCTT
Source organism: Magallana gigas (assembly GCF_963853765.1). NCBI lineage: Eukaryota > Metazoa > Mollusca > Bivalvia > Ostreida > Ostreidae > Magallana > Magallana gigas. Next base: position 26,453,304 of record NC_088857.1, on the reverse strand, counting down.
GAGCACAGCAACTCAGCATTTGTTTCAGTGATATCTTTTGGTGCAAAAATTGCAGTAACTCATTATATATAGATGTGAGAAAGAATTGTTGTCGGAAATAAATTTTGTAAATTCACATCGAACTAATTTCAAAGCTATGTAAAGCCTTAGCCGTTTTAACAAGAGCTTGATCTTTCGGTGGGGTGTTATAATCTAGTTTGCGCATCATATAACAAGTTATATTTACATTCTACTGTGTTTTTCCATTAAATTTTGTGATCTTCAAATGCCTCTAAATGCAACAAGTAGTCAAAGGTCAAATCGACGAGTTTTATTATGACGTCACAAACGTTGAACGCTGTAAACTGCAACGTCACAAGCGAAAATCAAAGTTCACGCTTGTGGCTGTTACTGTGGCTCTTCCATTAATATTAACTTACCCTTAGGATAAGATAGGAATTTTAAGGTATGAATCACATTTGCAGACAAGGCAAGAAGTTAAAAAAATGTAAATATAAGCATTAAATCATGATTTTTTGAAGTATACACTCTCATAACTGCAGCGGTGTGTGCATACAAATTTTCTTAACGCGCTAACGCGCGTTACTCAATTTGTATGCACACACCGCTGCAGTTATGAGAGTGTATACTTCAAAAAATCATGATTCAATGCTATAATAAAATACTTACATCCTGTCTTTTAATTTGCAAAGAAAAGCTCATTATTTTTCATAGACATTCAAAATCAGAATTTTGTTTACCCAAGATCAGATTTGTAGTGTAAAATTGACGGTATTTCAACTGAAATATACAGCCCTGGATGAGGCCGAACAAGTGACATTGCGCATGCGTTCAATGTATTCATATCTATTAGCCAATGACTGGACAGTTAACCATTGCATTTTCATCAAACTGGAGTTTGTAACGTACTGCCTAGTCCAAGATCTTGTTTAAACAGCTCTAAATACAAAAAGGCAATACCATTTTCATAATATAATCGAGGATATACAAATAAGAAAATTAATGTTTAATCCAACCATTACCTACTACACACACAAAAGGGTATTCCTCCTCACAAGAAGTCTCGGCATAGGTCTCATTGCTGTATTTGGTGCATGAAAATGGAAGTCCCACAGTCTCTTTAAAAGTAAAAAAAAATCTATTTAATAAAAATCTCGAATTTATATCAAGTTAACAGATAGACTGTGACAACGTTAGTTCCTTATAGTTACCATTGAATTCTGCTTTGAACGGGCCTATTGGATACCGGTGTAAATCCATCCAGTACTGTGTGACGTTGTCAATGACGACACCTTGGCAAACCTGGTCTACGTCATTACTTACAATCTGCGATTTTCTTTGGCTGCAGAATTGTCTGCTTTTCTTTAATGATACCTTTTCAGGGCTTATGTCGCCATTGCCTTTGGAAGAACATAAATTATGATATTTATAAACGTTAGTACACGCAAATTCTAACTGTAGATTAGGACTTAAATGAACTTTTTTTAGACAACCATGATTTCGAATAACCTTTTATGAGTAAATTAGTTTTAAATATTAATTTACAGGATTATTTTCGCCCCGTGCTTTTTTCGCTCTTATTCACTTGCAAAAATTTTCACCCTGTGTTCAATTCGCCCAATCACAGATGCATTAAAGAGAGATAATTTGAGACATTTGAATTCGTTCAGTCTTAATTTCGCCTGCTGACAACGAAAGCGAAAGGGGCGAAAATAAAATGGGGGCGAATATTTCCCTGTATACAGTATCTGTATCTTCAATTTCTAACGTGCACTCACTACACAGAGCCTGGAATTGATTGGAGCATCTATGAGCGCGGTACAAGTGTTTGTTCGACTGATCACAAGTGACCGTTGCACACTGTCTATTTTCGTGCATATCTTTTTTAGAAGGAAGATCTGAATGGAAAAAAATAATGATCTTAAATATATATAACGATTTTGTTCATAATTGTTTAATTAAGTGTAGGTATCCAATAAGAAACCAATTAAGAATGCATATACATGTATATTACGTGGTCATACCAATAAAGACTGCATATATTTAAGGAATTAATTTCATTCCTTATAGTTTAATACATAAAACAAAACTAACTCTCCATACCATTTTCATGCTTTTGTTTCAATCGTAAATGACATTTTAAACTGATATACCTATCATATACCTACAGCTTTTGTACAAGCTGATTGCATCTGGACCACCACATTTGGCTAGATTCTCAGCACAGCTGTAAGTACACTGACTGCTGTTTCTCACGAAGTGTTGCAGGGAGGTTAAACAGAAACATTGCTTACCCTGTTAAAAAATTTTGATCGATGCTATTTTTTTATGCTTTTAACATTTGTCATCCTTTGTCATTCAATGTTAATTTCCATTGATTATTTAACTTTAGTGTTATAAAAAATATTCAATATTACATGGCCACAAATTAAACCTGAATTCCGAAATACGGAGTCCGGAGTTTGGAGCATGACCGGAAGCAGGAACCCGTCGTTGTTCCCGCCTGGTCGGATTCATTCGGTACTATCTGATATGGCGGGGAGGGTGTAATTTTCGTATTGTCAAAACAACCTGAAATCAACACATTAATGACTGTATTTTTTTATCATGTTCTAAAGCTATAACTGTATAATATCTAATATAATATTTTTATTTTGTGTTTAATTAAATATCAATAAAGTCTTATTTTACTAGAATTTAAAACTTGAAAAAACAACCATTATAGCCTTTTGATGAGGTTATACATCGTAGAGTATATCGATCGAGAACGAAGTCCAAGGTTAATATACTCTCACCATGCAAAAGGCTATAATGGTTGTATTTTAAAGTTTTGAATTCTGGTAAAATAAGACTTTATTGATATTTAATGAAACACAAAATAAAAATATTATATTAGATATTATACTATGCAGGTCTATAAAACCATGTATTGACCGATAACAAAAGGCTATAATTGTTTTATTATAATAAATCAATTTAAAACTAATTCTCTTCAAGAGTATAACAGTGAAATATTTGGTTCATAATGTATAGGGGTTGATTTCGCTATTGTGACATTACAAAGTCGCACATGTCACAACCAGTTTCTTGTCATGAAAATCTATTTTTAGAATAGTGAAATTTATTTCTCTTTTTTAATAGAGTAAGGTTTATAACAAAATGTATAGCACGATCACGTGACAGCAATCGACCATTCATATGCTTGGGTAAAATACGATATTATTATAATCCATATTATTGTGGCATGAATGTTATGCAATATGATATTAGCTAATGCTTTTATATCAATCAAACAAAAGCCCTTTTTTGCTTTAGAACTAAAAAAAAATCAAAGGACTGAAGTACTGACGGGAGTTGATTTTATCGATTATTATCTATCTTAAAATCAACGATATGTAATTTTGCTTGGCAAGTAGTTTATAATCTATAATATGGATTCTCGGACTTTTCCGACAAGAATTTCGAGAAAACCTCTTATGAATCACGTTGTGTAATATTTAAAAATAGAATTGATTTCATCAAACTATCTATCGGTATTCGAAATATTTCAAAAAGTGTATGGATCCAACCAATAATGAACTCTAGTCTCGTTCAACCAGATGCTCGGCTGTCTCCGTTAATCTCCGACAAGTAAGAGATACCAGGTCACGTGATAGCTCGATGATGTGACCTCTAAATATAGACTGACTCTCTGCTTTTGTCGGAGATGTACGTAGACAGCCGATTATTTAACTCTGGCGTAGGAATACATACGACTGCAAAAAACTTCAAAATTGTTCGTACTATTTAAAATCTGACTATTTCTTAGGTATTTATAAATAGGTTTCCTTTAAAAAAAATGCTTCAGCTTACATTACATCGAATTTATCGATTATTTTCCAAGAACTAACTCTTGTCAGCGGTGATGATTTGTGCTTAGGTCCAAACACTGTTTCAGTTTCGGTTTGCCAGAGTAACTGCATAGAAGAGTTGATTAAAATCAACTCCCAAAAAAGAATTATTCGCAATGGTTCATGTATTTCTACAAGTTACATAGATTCCATCTTCTTCAGATTCTAAAACTAGATCTTCTTTTTCGGTGTTTATTAGGGCATATAGTTTAACTTGAAAAAGTCTCATCTTTTCCAAAATTTTCCTTTAAATATTTTCTATTTAAAATTGTCAAGTCTTCTTTATATAGATTTTCCATCATCAATATCCATCATATGTTTTTTAATCGCGTCACACACTTATAATTCATCAATTTCAAAACTCCCACCGGCGCCTGATAAAGTGACATTAAGTTATACATAAGTCCTTTGTTATTACATTTGCTACGCAGTTCTTGCTTGTCATTTATCTTAAGATTTAAAAATTGTGAAAATAGTTGCCTCTTCAAAATTTATACTTATTCAGCGCGATTTCCAAAACATTAGGAAATTTTCAAAAGCTTCTTAACTATCATGGTTTCCATGGGTATTAATTTTCTATAAAATTTTTTCACAAAATGCCCTGATCGTACCACTTGCAATTGATTGTTTTGACATTTATCAAAATTTTCATTCGGTTGTTTATACATAGCAGAAAGAGTCTCAAACCATTTTAGTTATTCACATACGGAATAGCCAACAAACTGTTTTCAGTTTATTTCTATTAAGTCCCATAAAGACCTTTCCCTGACCCCAGGATCAAGCATAAATTTAACAAATATAGGCTAGCTTATGTAAAAATCTTTTTATCTTGGGAATATTTTTTTTTAAAATCACATTTCTATATTTGCTTGATTATCTCCCATATGATAATGGATTATTTAGAAGCCCCTCACCAAAGACTGATTTTTGCTTAGAGTTGGTGAAATAGGCGAAATGTTTCGGAAGAAGATATACATGTATTTATCGAAGAACATACAATTTCATAGGCAAACAGACAGGTGGACAAATGAAAGTAATTTAAAAAGCCAGGGAGTTTTGAGTGTAGATAAATATGTATTAAAATCAACTAAAAATCCTAAATAACGCGTTGCCATTGATCATTTTCATTAGAATTTATATCGCATCAGAAGAAATAATGCTGGTATGCTTATGAAGGTGTTTTTTGAAGAAAAAAAAACAGTTTTCTTCCGACACAGCTAATTGTATCTGCACGCACACACACAGGCACGCACATTACAACCACACACACGGATGCACACACAATAATTGTATCTTACATACAATTTAATCAGATTAAAGCATGCGTGTTTTTTAATCTTGTTAATTTTTTTTAATACAAAAAGCCCACCTTTGTATATAATCCAAGGTGACAATCCGTGATATATATTAGTCCATAGGTACTCGTCAGGCTCATAGGAAGTCACGTGATTCAGGAGTAGTTTCGGAACCTCCTTGCCGAGTATTGAGCCGCTGTAATTGTCATTACAGTAGATGCGTGCACTCTGCCAATCAGAGCGGGGCTGGAGGGTGGAGACAAATGTAGAACACGTCACGACAGTCACTGCAAAAATATCAGGGTTTGTATTGCAGATCAGAGACGAATTCCAAAAGATGTCTAGTACATGTACATGTACGCATGTTCGGATTATATATATCTTTAAGAAGCTTGTACAATAGGTAAATTAATCTCCTATATTCTCCTACATGCTAGATATTGTCAAGCAACTTTTAAAGCGTCGATCCAAATAGGAAATTATCAATGTGACGTCAAATATCGCCCCGGAAAAATGCTCATTTTACACTTTTTCACCTTATAAGAAAATGTTTTTCTGTGTATAGGTGTTGATTATTATTTCCATTTCTTGCTAAAAATCGGTATATATAGTGACAATATAGGAGGGAGAAGGGAAGGGTGGCCATCTTGTTCATCAGCAAATAAAGACATAATCTTGTATTGTGTAAAAAGCAATATGGTCCTTTGCACGCCACCTAGCGCTCACCTTGCATCAGTGATCAGTCTGCAATATAGAGGCTTTTAATTTTATTTAACGCAGTTTTGTTATGTATTCTAATTTTGTTTAAATGTTCAACAAGATGAGGTGTTGTAGATACAAGCTACATCTGCACTCTGACAGCATTGAACAGTTCTACACAATGCAAAGTTTAAGCTGTATAATAGTCGTAGCAGTGGATAATCAAAAGACATCTGGGAAAAGCAGTTCCCATACTATCTACTCCATAAACTGTCACAAAGTAGTTAATTAACGGTATTACAGGTAATATCGGTGGGTTTTTTTTTCTAAGTGTTGTCACAAGTTTACTGTTGAGTGTTATAACGCATCTGGAGGGCCACTACGATCTGGACAACGTAAAGACAAGACATACTCAGTTTTCAACCTTAAAAAATAGACATTTTATGTAATGTATAGCACGCCTCTTATAACTAGTAACATCTCGTCACGGATGAGGCGTATTTACCTATCCCTGCACATATATCAGACATGAAATGCTAAAACGCAAAATCAAACTGCACAGGTGCAAACTATTTCTTACCTTTTGCCAATAATAAAGAGAAGACCACTTTCAAAATGTCGAAAGACTGCCTGACCATTATCTCAAACAATGTATAACCGTCCCGGAAAAGGTAAACAAACGGTAAATGATTCTCCTTGTAGCTTTTATCCAAAGAAAGATAAATTGCGTTGTGTATGTTTACCTTACAAAACGATATCACCGTATGACCTTGATAACGTCGCTTTGATTCAATCCGACAACAATATTTTACATACCGACCTGACGCAGATTTTTTATTGCAGGAATCAATCACCGGGAAAATACCGAGCTTTGTTCTGGTGAAATATTTTGGTGTATTAAGTTAATTAATGACTTGTTTCCACAGTCACTCATAAATAATTCACAAAAAGCCTAACGAATGAACGCTGATGGCGAAGTTTGAAGATGTGAGCACATTCTGGGTCAACATCGGAAGTCAAATGATGTGATTTTTCCGAAATACGCATCCATATTTCACGTAAATCTGTTTTATGATAATCGAAAAAAAACTATGTTTCCCTTTACTTATATTAGAGGAATAACCAATCTGATGAATTGTTCAATTGTCTTTACACCTAAAATTGATTGTAACATATGAACAGACAAAATATCTCATTATGTCACTTATTATTTTCAAATAATACCTCGTCATTTAACAAAAGTTTCCATGCGCGGATCCAGAAAAGAAAAATTTAGTGGGGGGTGGGGAGATTGGGGTGGCGGCCATTTTGTATGCCGGTGTTGCGGGGGGTGCTGCTCCAAGGTCTATATTCGGAAACTTAAGTTAGTTAGTATAGTTTAAGAATTGGTTCAATTCATCGCGGGCACACACCTTGCATCGGACATCTCTGGTTAATATATTTAGTAATAGTTAGATCATATTAAGTAAAAAAAAAAAATATGCGATTAAGAAGGGGGCGAAGGGAACATAAATTTGTAAGCAATGAACAGATTGTGTTCGACGTCGGTATGAATAAATAATTTATGCATAAAACGGTGAAGTTGAAAGAAGGGGGGGGGGTGTTGAATTACGGTTTACAACCAATCTGTCGTGGTTTAAAAAAGAATGAAATTAAAAAACCGCTAGTGTACGCATATGTATTTCCACACTTTTAACCGAAGTTGTCAAGTCCGATGGTTGCATGTAACTCGTCCTATACTTTCCGCCGCGTTCCTGGGCACACCGTTCTGTAAATAGTTCTAATAGATATAGAGGATATAATTGTGTGATTTTAATATATTTGCTTTATCCAACGAGTTGAAATGGGGTATATATATTCGCGAGGCTTGCCGAGCGAATATAACCATTTAAAGCTGCTTGGTCCGATTTTTTTGTAATTACAGTATCAATTTTTTTTTCATACAAATCATTTATGATAGAAAGTTATGAACTTTCTCCTATTTACACCAGCAGAATCAGTCTCCTTTCAAAGTTAGAAATATTCAAAGTAAATAAAAATAATTTCTCTTTGGGCAAACGAAAAAACAAACCAAAATGCATCACGGGAATGTTTAGAAAAGGAAACCGCATGGTTTCGTCCCCCGAATGATTGGGGTTATTCAACCCGCATACTATGCATCGATTGTAAAGAAAGCACACTTTAGAAATATTGGCTAACAAAACATACACATGTTTATTTGTAATTTGTCTAATCATTTCGACCTTTATTTAAAGCGATGTCAAATTCGTAATACAACCATACCCGTCTCGTCGTCAGGGGTGAAATTTAACATGAGGCGAAATAACGCGGTACCTTTTAATGTCGTTTTGTTTTGTTAGCAAATTTTGTAAGTATTTTTCTTCATTGAACTTTGGCATAAATGACGGGTAAAACTACTGCAATGTCTATTATTATACATATACTAAGCATAGCCATCGTTTAAAAGCGTGCATAAAATTTGATATAAAATCGGACCAAGCAGCTTTAAAGGACTTGGATAAAGCAAATATAAAATCACACAATTACAGATGTTCTATTTATCTCATACAATTTGATTTATATTATGAAGCTTTTGAGTCAGTCCCTTAATGACCCGAATTGATATTTTTTCAAAGTTGAAAAACGATGATGCAAGCCTCGCGAATATATACACCATTTCAATGTAAACCTTATATGTACACTTGCATGCATGTGTATACAAGAGTGAGTAAACAGATTAAGACTAAGTTTATCTCTGTTCATTTTCATAATACATGCAGAATGAAGTATGTAACAGCTTGGCAGAGATTGTATAATGTTGAGTTGTAGGGCTATGAAGGGGAAGAGAAGGCGTACATCGCCACACAGGGCCCCATGTCTCACACCATCATAGACTTCTGGAGGATGGTCTCGATAGAAAAGTCACCAGTCATTGTCTTGATAGCAAAGCTGAAAGAGAAAGCCAAAGTAGGTCTCATTACACAATTGTCAATGCCTTCTGCTAAACAGATTGTCCATTTATGAATTAATTACCTTGAGCAGAACATACCGGTACAGACTTATAGTACATATATTACCAATTGTCATTTCTGCTTACTTACTCAGGGTTGATATTACTTATTCTGTGTACTAGACAGGTCTGCCTATTTTAACAGTTTTGTCTAACCCAGACATTACGTCCACTAGCCTTGACCTTATGTCTATTAGCCTTGACCTTATGTCTATTAGCCTTGCCCTTATGTCCACTAGCATTGACCTTATATCTACTAGCCTTGACCTAATGTCTACTAGCCTTGACCTTATGTCTACTAGCCTTGACATTGTGTCGATAAGCCTTGACCTTATGTCAACTAGCCTTGATCTTGTGTCTATAAGCCTTGACCTTTTATGACTATTAGCCTTGACCTTATGTCTATTAGCCTTGATCTTATGTCTACTAGCCTTGATCTTATGTCCACTAGTACTAGCATTGACCGTATGTACTAGCATTGACTTTATGTCTACTAGCCTTGACCTTATGTCTACTAGCTGACATTGTGTCTATTAGCCTTGACCTTGTGTCTTTTAGCCTTGACTTTATGTCTTTTAGCCTTGACCAAATTTTACAAAATTCACTTTAATTAAACAGTCTTGATAATAAAATTTTAGCTGTTCAGTCCATTGTGATTAACTGGTTGTTTAAATTATCATGTTTACGCTTACATTTATTAAACCTCTACCTGTGGTTAAAGAGCAAAAAATGATCCACAACAAACAGCCGTACAATCTACTTGTATAAATTAGTATTGTTCCCCAGAAAAAAGTATTCAAATGTGCATGTATCTTTATTAGTGCTTTAAATAGGGATAGGGATATTCACAGATGTTTATCCCTAAACGGGACCCTCATCAATACATGCATATTTTATAAGCTATTGTCAACACGTGTACAAAAAAAGATGATCACGTGTTTTTTCAAGAGTATATTTGTCAGTACATGCATCTTTATTAAGAACAAGATACGGTATTGGCATTATTTGGCCGCAAAATTTACGATATTTTCAACGTCTTTGTCCGCGTTATTGATGTTGTGCATTGACCTATACTGTGTCTCGCAGAACAATTTTTATTGTTAAGGGTTTTGTCATTTTTTGATATTTTCTTTCACTTCTGGCTTGTTCGGGCTCATTTTAGGGGTTTATATCCCCCTTGATGTTGATCACACGAACTCAGAAACACACGCGTTAAGTAGAGGAAGTTTCTTAATATTTATAACAAGTGTCTGGGGGTTTCTATCATATCTAAATGTGTCCATTTAGCTAACTAGAACTTTGTCATTTTTTAACTCTTCACGACAATATTGTTGTAAGTGGTGGACCGTTATCTCCCTTTCTTTAAAGTGTACATCAAATGAATTACAGGGCAGTGCAGGAGACCTATAGGGCTATTATTTCCAGGTCTCAAATTTGGGCTGTACGGATACCACCAGGTGGTACTGTCTCCAAAGTTGTCAATGCTCCTACAAACAATTGATGCATTAATCATCCTGATATTAATCAAATTATGCCGATGATAAAGTAAAATGTATTTCTGTTCGAGTACTCTCAGTACTTTGACGCTTTTCCTTATTGGCCGTTAGCTTCTACTGGCTTAATGGCTGCTGTTAATGGCTGCTAACTTCAGCATGGTTAAAATGCCTAACAATGTAGTAAACTTTTCATAATTTTGGTTTCTTCATTCATTCTTAGTGATGCACTTGCATACCCAGTAGTTTGTAGTAGGGGGAAATCGTCAATGCAAGTTTAATTCATGAACAATAACGAGTCTACTCTTTCGTCGCCAATAAACCGAATTTTGTTTTATAGTGTCTTGTATCTCGAAATAATTTTAATGTGTTGTCACACTTAACAAGCATTCTGAGAGTATTGCATAAGCAATACACGTCCCCTACCGGTTAGTGGAAATTGTGAAAACAATGCACTGTTATGCGGAATATCAAACCCGAATATCAAAAAATTGGAATATAAAAAATTAATTTTCTAAAAAATATGCCAACCAGACGCTACAAAAGTGTAAACATGATCTGTAGTTTGATATTTTGAAGCTGTTCAGCAAATTTCATATTATTCCTCAAACACATAAAGAAAAAAAGTGTGGAAAACTGAAGTGGGACAGACAGACGGACGGACGGACGGACTGACGGACGCAGAGGAAAGCTATAGTCCCCTCCGGTGATAACCGGTAAGGGACTAATAATGAGATACATGTAAATGGAACTCGTTGTTAAGATGACAACCATACCCCGATGTAATACATCAGTATCTTGTTATAACAGACGGATTTTTATTAGTTCCCTACAGGTTTCACCGGAGGGGACTATAGCTTTCCTCTGCGTCCGTCAGTCAGTCCGTCTGTCTGTCCGTCCGTCCGTCCGACAGCTTCAAAATGTCAAACTACAGATCAAGTTTACACTTTTGTAGCGTCTGATTGACATATTTTCGAGAAAATTAATTTTTTATATTCCATTTTTTTGATGTTCGGGTTCGTTATCGGGTTCGGTGTGTACTGAATAAACCATGTACCATTCCTTTTATCATTTCTAACAAACAAATAAATTCTGTAAAATAGTGTCAAACATTGTGTTGTAAATTTAATCGGCAGGTTTTTTTTGTATTATTACAATCGGGTTCGTTGTCGGGTTGGGCTGTTTAACTGTTTGTTTGATTCGGGGTACAGAAGACGGTAAGAAATGATATTGTGCATAACAGTGCATTGTTTTCACAAATTTTTACCAGCGAATACAGAATAGACTTGGCGAAATTTCAGGAGATGAAATAAAGAGTATTATTTTACATATTTTGTATATAATTTCTATATCAGCTATATAGTTTTAATTTCCTCTGTTCTTTCATCTCTGATTAAAGCATGACATCTCGTTTACAATAGCTCTGAAATAGTTGTGTGCTTGGAAGCTTTCATAGAATAATACAAACCGGTAGGGGACGTGTATTGCTTATGCAATACTCTCAGAATGCTTGTTTTTTAAGATATACTGTATCCCTTCTTTCACTTTAAGTTTATTTGAATATGAATTATAATTTCTGTTGCTTTCTGTGAACTGCAGTAAAATTTACAATATTGCAAAGACTACTTCACAAATAATAAAAAATTATCATTAAAGGAATTTTAAGTTTACTTAAAATGCTTTATATATATTGATTTTACAATTTTTGCACTACGAGTTATCGCACTTTTAAATGAAGAAGAGAGTGCTCTGTTTGGTCACGTAATGTGTCATCATTTGACCAATGAAATTAAACGCGGGAAATCTAGCGACTCTCTTTGTTTAATATTGAAATAGCGAGGGTATATGTTTATCCCATTAGCTATGAGTTTGCTCTTTCCCACAAGTATTTCTTCCTCCTTTTATTTTTCCTTGAGGTCTAACATTGATTAATACGTTATATCAAGTCCTTGGCGTTTTCAGACCACAAGGAATTTGTTTGACGATATTACGTAACCAATTTTCGATTTCAGTCAATACAGCCAATTAATAAAATTCATATTTGTATATTATTATTAATCACTATTCGGAAATTAACTATAGTTACATCATATTAAGATCAAATGCAGAATTGTGACATAATTCAATTAAAATTCAATTGCAGTATTACGTAATATAATTTTATATAATTTTACGCAGTGTGTTACAATGTTATGTAGCAATTAAAGTCACGCTGGTGGCAAAGAGCAACATATACAAATGTACCATGTCTTGTTTTGTTTTTATACATTGTATTATGTATCGAAAGATGGAGGTGATGTTCATACGTAAAGTAAACTACATAAGTTAAAGCTCTTTCATATGGAAATCAATTATGGATTTAAAAAAAAAACCCTTTTAATCAGAAGGGGGTCAATATTCTACAAGGTTAACTTTTCTTCATGTAAAGTGTGCTCATTTTTATGAAAATGATACTTATTCTTCAGGCAAAAGGGTAATTTTTCTACCTCGAAAAATGACCCCCCCCGGGGGGGGGGTGTCATTATTCTACTTGCGCTTGCTATAATGGGAAAATCCAACCAAATATGGACGATCAGGCCCCGCCGTCACCAACTTACCTCAAGTCAATTTTCAGCATCAAGAAGGAGCACTGACCTCAAATTTATTCACTTTTTAAAGATCCGAGTTGAAGAAAAAGTTGAGTCATTTTGAAATGTTGGCTGGTCTTTGTGAATATATATCATATACATAATAACACATGTATTCATATTAAGAAAATAAGCTTAAGCAAATCAGCAAATGACACATTATATGCATGTTCAAATCATTTCTAAACACAAGGACTTTATATATGAATTTTCCTTAATTTGTTGACATCGTTTATATGCACCTACTAAATGCATTAATTTGTTCTTGGCTGGTTTAAACCAATAATATTTTTTCAATAACTTTGATTGTAATGTCATATTAAATGGTTTACGATAGACACAAGTCTGCAGGAGTCCCCCCCCCCCCCCCCAATCCATTCAGAATTTACAATATGACACAGCCTTCGGCTCGGTGAATATTATACTTCTCGGTTAGCTTAATAACGTATTGACCTCAAGAACAGCAAATGTTCCATATTATTTATTAACTACTAAGTTTTTCACAATTTTTTGCACTGGTATTGAACTTTCATTATTTTTTTGGATGGAAAAAAGGGTTTTTTTAAGATATATGATAACATAGGGTTTTCCGATTTTTATTTTGAATCCTTACATTATCGATTAAAACGGAAGAGAAATGTCGACACACTTTCAGATGTATCCGGTTGATCACTTAAAATTTATTGTATATGTACATGTTTTATACAGCAACATCAAAAAACAAAAAACAAAACCACCCAGAAGATTAAACAGACTGAATGTTAAAACGAAAGACTTGTCTTCATAACATTTCTATTTCTGAACTTACGAAAGACTTGCTTATCTAAACGATGGATAACCTCACTGAACTTAATGAAGCTTTCTCTACGAAATCTTTACCAAATACAGTTGTGATTGTGATTCTTCTCATAGTTGGGATACTTGGAAACTCTCTGGTTATCTATGTGTACGAATTCCGTTTCCCGCGTTCCGATGGTCGGTGCTATATAGGTCCGTTGGCAGTTTCTGACCTTGGAACTTTAATCTCGACCTCTGCATTGAATCTGCTGAAAAATTTGATGAAGTTCATTTTTCCCGGACCAATCGTTTGTAAATGTTTGTATTTTCTCAGCTACGCATTCATCAACATTTCGTTATTTCTATGGACCGTAATTGCTGTTCAAAGATATCGGAAAATATGCAAACCTTTTAAATGGCAGATGAAACGGGATTGGCGAAAATGGTGTATTCTTATATTAGCTGGATTTTCATTTGCATTCTTTTCACCAACTCTTTACTTTTACGGCATCAATGAAAAAGTTATAACTGAATATAACATCACAGTGTTTGTCTGTGAGCAGACGACAACAAATGTAAAAGGTTTGCTTGTTTACCAAGGTATAGGTTTAATAATGTCTTTGTTAAATGTTGTCGCTATTATTGCCATCTATATTGTCGTTTTTATAAAAATTTATAAAACTATGAAAGGCGTTCGCGAAGAGAAGAACGAAAGCACTACTTCGGGCACTCTGCCTGTATCAACTATATCGAATTTCGAGAATCCAACACATGAATTATCACGCAATCAACACGCCAATGCTTCGTCTAGTGGTCGTACCGAAGCTCAAAAATTAGAGCATACAATAGCCTTCACGTTCATGACCATTCTTTTGCTAGGACTCATTTCGTACGTTCCTTCTAGATCCCTTGTGGTCTACGAATCTATCGATCTAAAGTTTTGGGAGAATTTGAATTACAGTACTTTCAATCTTCACCTTTTTCTACGAAGAAGCTATGTCGTGGTTCATTCCTGCAATGTATTTATTTACCTGATTTTCGATTCGCTGTTTCGTAAGGAAATAAAAAGTTGGATAGAAGGATAGAAGGCGATAGCGTGTAGACATCAGGGAAAATCAGAGTATGTATTGTGATACCATCTCTGAAGCTCATGAACATCTGATTGTATGCTAAACAAAAGTGTCTCAGTTACCATTACGATGTCAGTTTCCGGAAGCTTTAAGCGGACCATAGTAATCTGGAGGTGAACATACATACAATGTACTTTTAAGCGGATATTTCTACTTGAGCATTTTTGGTTCCTCACCCCCCCCCCCAAAAAAAAAACACCACCTAAACTATTTACATAGAAAATTTGTTTTCATCCTTGGAAATCTTTACTTAACATATACAATTTATACAATTACATGTACAAGTTGTAAAAAGTATTAAAAAAGAAAAAGATATTTTAACTCATGTTGTGTTCTTACTTAATTGTACAGTATGATAAATACTTGAAGTGCTGACGCGTCCAATAAATGAGATCTAGAACAGTGCGTCATATCAACACGTACAATGAAAGCCATTATACTATCTTTTATGTCGACCCATTTTTTTGTGTACATTTTTACTGAACAGTTTTCCTACCGTTTCTTTTTTAAATGTCTATAATTCAATTGTATTTTTCATTATTTTACCATATAAGATTGCATTCCTAGATGCGTTTGTCGTTTTCTTTTCTCCTTTAGTTAAAAGTTCTTATCTGTTAATAAATGCAGTGATTTGAAAAGGTAAAAGTAATTAATTCATTGGGTACATGCATTGATCTAGCAAAAAATGCATAAATCGCCTAAAATGTAAAAAAGTAAGCTACAATATAAACAATGCACGTGGTAACTGTGACAGTCTTAGAATTATTATTAAACTTTAAGGTCGTTCGGTTCTGTGATTTTTTAATACATCGCACAACTCCAACTGCCACCAGTTGACACACGAACGTTGAAAATAAGGTAAAAAAAAAAGTCAAAGAAAATTCGAGTTAAAAGACAGAAATTCAAATATACTCAATGTATGTATAAGCTAGAGTATTTTTTTATTTCATTAAAAAGAATAAATTCATATCGTTATTTTAAGAGAAAAAAATTGTTTTTTATTGTTTCTTCATTTACTTATTAGCTAATCAGACTTTTTAAGCGAAAAGAAGGCGTGAAAGATTTTCATTGCACATTGTATAGCAGTTAATGTTTTATGTTATCAATTCCTAATTATTTACTTTAAGCCATAAAATAAATTGTTATGAAAAATCCAATAAACTGATTTATGCTTTAAACAATAGACATGCCTATACAGGAGTCTTTTCATTCTCAGATTTACAGATTTATCTCCCCTGTCTTTGAAGTCGCATAGCAAATAAGCGAAGTTAATGAACCTATTCCAAATTTTAGCTTTGTTGATCAGAAAGACAATCTACCATTTTTTTTGTCTGAACGTCAATTGGGAAGACTTTCTTTCCCCCTGGGGTGGGAGTTGGGGAGAGGTAGGTAAGACATTACCGGCGGGAATTTTTAAAATTTCCTATCACTAGAGTATTTTCAGTTACCCAATCATTCACTCTTATTCGCCATGGAGAATGGATATAATTTGAATTTTTTATGCTCTATGAATCGTGTTAACGAGCTATCAACCTCTTCCCTTACATCCGTCTATTTCTGTAGGACAAGTAGGACAAGAGTTTACCTCTTATTTTCTTCCGATGACTTCCACCGATGTGCCCGATGATCTCAGTCACCCGGCCGGTGTAACGACGAAAAGTGACCCCCGTAGAACATTGACCCGGGGGTCAAATTTCTACGGAGAAAACTGACCCAGGGTCAGTATTCTATGTCAAATTGGGTCATTTTTCTACAGTAGAATACCATTCCAGACCTGTAGATCTACGACCCCCCCACACGTTGAAAACTGACCCTCATAGAATTTTGACCTCACTTATAAACTTCATAGAAATACTATTTAAAAAAGTTAAAGGGATACATTTAGCATTAATGTGAAGTGTCCGGGGGGTGGGGGTGGGGTGGGGAGGGGCAGCAAAAGCATGTGAAAGATTAGACAGGTACACTGAAGACAGCACCTCGCGAGTACATTCGGAATTTTGGATTTATCACGATTGCGCTAACGTTACACAAAATGTTTGATAAGTTTAATTTCAAACTCTGCATCGCTGCCATTATGTAGTTAAGGAAGGAGTCTTTTCTGATTTTCGACTTGTCAACCGTAAATTTGATTAATTGTTCATTAAATCAAGATGAAAGGAAATTAAAATAGTATATTTTTCTTTCTTTTTTACTATCATACAACTTGGCATAGAAAAATGTAATCAATGTTTAGAATGGAACAAGGACTATATTTTTGGCGTAATATTGGCGTAGGAAAATATCACATGTTGCGCAATTCAGAATTGGCTGCAGATTATATATATAATGAGTCTGATTTAGCATTTTAAAAACAATAACAATAATGTTGGATTTTTTTTTACTAATGTGAACTAATAATATGATACTTGGGTTTCAGAATATGTTTTTAAAATATGATTTGCCTATCAAATAACATTTTTATAAGCTTTTTAAAGCGCCCATTCTATACATTGATTTTTATGAAAAAATCACTAAAATCAGTTTTTCTCTCTTATGAAATGGTCAATATATTAGCTTTTCTGTCAATTTATATCTTTATATAAAGTCTTCATAATACATAAAAATTAGAAATATTTTATTATTGGAAGCATAAAAGAATAATCAAAATTTCTTCAAAATTTAAGAAAATTGGAGGAAATGCGGGCTAAGCAATATCAATTTTAGTATAAATATTCATTCCAATTTAGTAGTATAAGCTGATAGACATTCTCATGGTCTATGATTTCATTGAAGATTTGAATCTTCAAATCTTAAACAAATGTCTACAGAACGATAAAGAGCTACACTTATTTTTATTATTCTTTACGTTGAGGAAAAAGGTAGTGACCTTGACCTGACCTTTATCCGAAAACAAAAAGGTCAAATTTAATTAAACTGATAGAATCATTAAGTAATATGATCCGTTTGACTGTGTCAAAATTTCAGGGGGGCTCCTTATAAATTCAATTTTTTTTACTTGTAAACTTAAAAAATTTTACCATAAGAGGAGAGGTTTGGAATTTGACTGCGTTTTTTTTAACTATATACAAAGTGGCCAGCTCTTTAATTAAAAGCTGGAAAAAAATAAAGAAAAACAAACGTTTTTGAATGAGTACTTTTGGTCTCAAATTTTGGCCTGGCTTCAAATTTAGCCTGTACAAAAATTGTTGGCCTCTATTTTATTTTCATATATTATTTTCGTTTAATATTGATTATTTTATTGAATTTTACAGATTTAAGTGCAATACGCATGAATCATCACACTATAGTATCTTTTAGTGTCTTATAGTTTTAGTTGCATTGAAACATATTTAATTATAGGTACATGTACGAGTGGTTAATTCTAATAGATTTTGATCACTATAATAATATTTTCATAGTATTAGCATGGCATGGTTGTTTTTTTTAAATGTACTTTGTTTTTTAACTCAGATTGCTCTCAGCATTGACTAAGACCTACATCAAATACTTGTTTGAGAAAAAAATAATTGCAGAGACCAATTTTTGTTTATTCCAACCTACAGCAAAGGTCACAAAACGAATGCTGTTTACCTGACGGATGCATTTTGCCTAAAATAAACTAATCAGATTTATACCGAACCGTCAAGTACACTGCAATACTGCAAAGCCACCGCCTTTCCGACTTTCTGTATTCAATATGCAACACGTTGATGATGACTTCGTTTTTTATCTTTCTTTAATTGAATTTTCCACATTCACATCATATACATACATATACAAACGTGACATATCTTGTTCTACATGGATAATTGAAAGCGGATACAAAAATTAAAAAAAAACCATTGCAGTTCTAAACAAAAAAAACCACAATAAAGAAACTGTTTATCCTTATATACTACAGCACTAAAGCTTATTTTTGCTATAGATTTCATATTACTTATATCTTCAATTTTTCATTAGCATATATTTTTCGGTCAAAAGCCTCTCTATTATATAACTGTTTTTAATTCAGGTATATTTGGATTAGCGTTACTTTTATATTTACAAGAAAAAAATATATTGCTTCACAATAAGAATTACCAAGTTAATTTTTTTTTATAAATTTCTCTATTTTCATATTTTCTAAAAAAAACTGATTGTTTATCAAATGTTATTAATAAATCAAACCGTCTCAAAATCTATTCTTTAACATCAGCCTATAATTCTGTCTCTACAGTACATTCATAATTAAAATAAATGTTAACTACTCTCTTAATCTCTTTTACAGAAAGTGCACACAGGAGACTCTGTTTTTTGTTTTGAAAAGATATTCATTTGTTTAAAAAATACTATGAAGAATTTGGAACTGTAATCAATGTAATTTTGATTCTTGTGTCGATTTAAAATGGAGTTCAACAATTTTGTTCCAGGTTTCTTGTGCATCATTATGACCCTTTTCTCTCCATTTTGATATGGGTGTACATGTTTCTCTCTGTTTGTGTAATAAACCTTTCCAGCCTTTACAATTACTAGTAGGATATGATTAGGGATAACAGGTAATATTCTTTTATGATTTGAAAGTTTGGTAAATATAAATCTTTGTGTATGCAATCTAGCTGGTCCTTACAGCAGTTCTTATGCCACGTTTTTTTACCTATCAACAAATATCTCTTAATAGATGTTATTCTTTATTGACACTCAGTAAAAGGATCAGTTTTTCGAGATAAGTAACAAAAAACAGCTGTAGTTTCTACTTTCAAAATTGTTAAAAATGAGAATGATTTCCTGGGAAACCTATATGGTAAATCCAAATAAAGTTTAAAGTTATGTAAGAATATACCCGTATTATTTACTAGATTCAAATGTCGTTTTTACATACCAGAGTTATACTCAAATGGAGTCAAAGTCAATGCCAAAGTCCTTTTTAGTGTCATTGTTTCTTTGCAATTTGTACTAGCTGTTAAATACCGAAGTTTACAAGTACATTCTGAATGTCAATTTGATTACAACAGATATCGATTTCAAATCCATGCAAAGTTTTTTGTAAAGTATTCTGTGTCTTGTGTTCAATTCTAAATTCGAAGTTTTGGAATTGGTAATGTTTATATGGTTTTAAAATCAAGCATTTTTTTTTTAAATTGTAACATAACAATAAAAGAATTGATAAATATCCAAATGGGATGACGCATGCAATCGATCGCAGATCTAAGGGATGGGGAATTCAAACTTATTAAGGTAACTCTGATTGAATTTACCTATTATAGGCCTCGACCCCCCCCCCCCCGTCCAATAAATATCCACCACCCCCCCCCCCCCCACCACCACCCCCCCCCCCCCGGGGGGATAAAATTTTCTGAAATCACGCATTTGATGAGATGATCATGTGCCTATTTCTGACCAATGGTTAATAATTAATTTCTCATTGTGATAGATACCATGATGAATAATTTTCTCTTCCCCAGTAAATTTACTGGTATCAGTTCCAAGCCCCGAGGTTATAAAACTTTTTCCATACTCATACTCCAACTCGTACTCCGTACTCCGAGTATGTGCTCCACTGAGTACGGCTCTAAAAACCGAGGTTATAAAAGTTTTGGAGTACGTTCTCCGCTGAGTACTATTTGGAGTATGCTCCAAAAGCCGATCGATGAAAATTTACGTCTCTGGAGAAAGACAGAGAACAGTAATTCATGTAAATAGTCCTGGCATGTAGGCAAACTGTACATGTATTCAGATTAATTATTTATCAACAAAATGTAACACATTATTTACATGTACATATTACCTTCTTCATCTGCAAGCATGGAGGTGTGTCTGCATCTATAAGTTATGAATTTTTGAGCAACAAAGACGATAAATCCAGTGTAATTGGTAAAATTATCAACAAATTGTGTTTATGTCAAATATCTCTCTCTCTCTCTCTCTCTCTCTCATGAGACTCAGATAGTGATTCATGCATGTGATGATTAAGTATAATTATATTGTAAGGAACGATATGAATATAAAAGAAAGAAGTAAGAATTTACACGGATATGAAGAGAGTATTTCAACATAGAATTTAGTTCGATATATCTTTAGTTTTCCTGGCTTTTTAACGATTTTGATATTTTAAATGTCAGGAAAAGGCCAGAAACGACGCCAATACAAAACTGGAAAGTCACTGCCCCCAAGTGGATATCTTTTAAGATATTTAGTGAACAGTTCCTGTATTAGGAAAAACAGGAAGAGTTTAATTCAAAAATAGAAACATATACTTGGGAAAATCACAAAAATACTGAGAAGATCCGTTTATTTTCACACTCAGAAAGTATACACTAAAGAAATTATAGGGGTATTCCAATTTAATTGCAACATACTATACTTGCCTTAATTCTTGTGAGAAAAAAACATCTAATATCTTAAAGGGGTGGGGTGGGGGTTGGGGTTGGAATTGCATCAATGAACATATGCCAAAAGCCAAGGACACACGTAAAGTTTCTCATTTCAATATTTTTGGGAATGTGCACGAGAGTTTAAGAAAATTCACTAATTGAAATATTTTTGAAATTTCCACTATGAGGACCAGGTTAAACCGAAACAACGTGTTCAAGGAAACTGTGTACTAAAGTTGCTGTAACCCTTTTTGTGGGGTTTTATTGATGGTTCAAGTTTTTCTCACTTAGTCAAGGCTTGAAAATGTGTGTTTAGAATTTACATATACACGTACTGTGTCATTTTTAATCTTAAGTAACGTCATTTGATATTTTTGAGCAAGCCTTTTCCTATTCATCTTTAAAATTCGAAATACATGTGTTAATTTTAATGCATTTGACATAAATATTTGGTTACTTTAGATAAAAAAGAAATAACTATATGAATTATCTAGATAGTTACTTGCTAATGAAATAAAATAATTTAAGAGATGAATATTCCCACAGCTAAGCTATATAGAGAAAAATCTCTCACATGAAAATGCGAAGAAGCTATTTTATCACAAGTAGTATTTTCAATCGATTACATACATTTTTTTCTGGGAGGGTTTAGGTACACCATTGAACACACGCGTTTTCTTCCTATTGCACCATTGAAATCAGTCTAATGTAGAGAAATCCCCCAAGTTAAAAAAAAAGATAATTAAGACTTGCAAGTTGTACATTTTTTTTGCCAGAAGGAGTATGATTTAACTTTATTTGGACAATTTTTTTAGGGCTGTGGGGGAAGGGGGGGGGGCTGGGTGCGACCTCCTTTACTCCGCCACTGATTTACCGCTTATTCTATAAAATGTTTCCCTTTCCAAGTTTTGTGGCATGGAACATAAATGATAATTGATTAATAAGTAAGTAATAGAAAGTTTTAGACTTTTATGCATCCCCCATCCTTTGTTAATGTTTAGAACTAACCTACATGTTCACTGTAATCAAAAAAGGGACCCAGCAAGTACATCTGGTTGAAATTGATTAATACATTGATTTCTTTGTTTTAAAGGATGGGGTGTATGGGCAGTATTTGACTAAAAACAGAATTCTTAAAAAAGTCGAGCTATTCAACGGTAGTATTTTGTACGTAGATTTACATGTATATGTACATTAATTAATGAAGCAAACTATCTAAAAGTTATTTTGATAATCTTGGTTGCATGTCGCCCTTACTCTTAAATTCACCTCCATTATATCTATTCTAGATATGTCATTAATGGTAAAAACTTTCCATTTTAATTCATATACATGTAAATATGATTAAATTATAGCGTATAATATAGCAACGTTACAATATGAACAATATTATATGTTTGCACTGCATTTTATTTAGATTGAATGTCTTGAGTACGACTTTGAGAAAGCTTCAAAGCTTACTCAGAAAATCGCCGTTTTGTACTCAGCCGGAGTACGAGTATGAGTATGAAAAAGTTTATAACCTCGATACCTTGAGTACGAGTATGATTTGGAGCACGGAGTACGATTTGGAGTACGAGATCGTACTCAAAAAAGTTTTATAACCTCGGGGCCTGTTTACAATTTGTACGATCTTTTTTAAAATTTAGATTGTGAACAATGTACTTTGGTCAAATAGAAATACTTATCTTTTCTTTTTTGATTTGAAAAATCAAAAAAAAAAAAGACTGAAACAATGATGATAAGAAATGACAAGTGGTCAGAAAAGCGATCTCAGACTGATTATTTGTACAAAGTAATACGACAAAAAAAATATAAATATCAAGCAGGCAATGTAACCCCCCCCCCTCCACTATCGTCACCATCCCTGTATCCACCCTAAGGAAGAGGAATAGACCAAAAACTAGTAAACATAGAATATGTAATAAAATTTAGTCAATATTCTACGGGGTCATTTTTTTACAACCCACACGGAAAAATATGACCCTAAGACCATAATGTCTACGATGTAATCCAAGTATTCTACAACTGAGTGGGTCATTTTTCTACGTAGAAAAATGACCCTCGGTCAATATTCTACGGGGGTCACTTTTCGTCGTTACACCGGCATCCACGCCATTTTCATCTAAAAACGCATCGGTAGCACATCGTTTACCCCATCGCTGGGTAATGTGACTGATACTTAAACATGCATCATGACACATTTGGAAAGAATTAGCAAAGCAGTTTTCAAGGTGATGTTAAAGATCAGTTAAAGTTTTAGATGGCACACAGCATTTACTTAAATCTGCTTTATCACTTGTAAACTAGTTTGCAAAGTTTTCATGCCTAAAGTCAAACTTTGATAAGACTGTGTGCATAAAAATTGGTCAATTAAAGAACAATGTACAAGTTGAACATTTTTGTCCGGAATATAATATTAAATATTATTTATCGTTATGATTTGGATAATGATAGAACGATTGACTTAAAATATTTAAATTAAATTCAGGAAATGAGGCGTATGATATCTCGTTGGTCTAGAAGGTCATTGTCAACAGCAGGTAAAATAACAGTAGGAAAAATGTTACATTAAAGTTTTGCAATTCAAAGAATTCAAAACTATCTATTGTATAGCGTTGAATTCTTTGAATTACAAAACTTTATTGTAACAAAAACACTAATCATTCCTTAAATAACACACTTGTTGAATAGCTTACCCAGTCCTCTTAGTAAAACCATACTTGAAATTTCTAATGATCACTAAAAGATACATATACAAAAAGAGATGTTGCAATCAAATACCATATTTTAAAGGAGCTAAAACTGAAGTCTTGCATTACAAAAAATATATATATATATGAAAAGGATAGCTCTAACTTTGCCAAAAGATGGGTGATTTTTGCTTAGATAGAATTGTCTGTGACATTATTTCTATTTGCTACCTAAGATACACTACATCGTTCCATTGTTACTTCCATTTTGATGACATTTAATTTTTGAAGAACACACTACACGTGTATTGTATGAATGTATTACAGAATGGGTGTTTATATGTATACTTGTTTAAAACTGTCTCTTCAATATGTAATAGGAGGACAATTTGTAAAATTAGATTAATGATACCAGTGCTCCCCAACTTTGGCATTAAACTTAGAATGATATTGAAGGGGCGATTAAAAATTTGGAAAAAAAAAGAAAAGAAAAAAAAAAGAGATGTTCAGTTGTTTACATACGACGACGGACGAATACTAGTACCAATTTCAATAGGTCTTCTGAGTGAGTCATGTCACCTAAAAAGAGAAGAATGTAGTTACTGTACGTAGTACAGCAAAGTTTACCAACGTAACAAGAAAAAATGATGTATCGCAACCTTGCACGGCATATCCGCAGATCTGACTATCACTTTATACACCCACCAATTACCAACTGTATATTTGTTTTGGCAGATCCCCCCCCCCCTCCCCCCCGAATTTAACCAACGGTGTATACAGATGATGATATCTCAAATAAAACAAAGCTCATTCTATTTTAATTATCTCTTATCGATATAAACAAAAATACCTCCTCAAATATAGATATTTATTTACCGATCTATATCACACTCATATAACAAAAAAGTAAATATTTAAGGAATAAGGAATCATTCTTTGAGTATTATGAGGATATAATTTTGGTCGGGCGTTGTCAAATCCAATAAAGCCCGAAGGGCTTCAAGATACATTTGACCACGCTCCGACCGAAATTAACACCTCATACTATTCAAAGAATGATTCGTTATTGTTTATATTTATATTATTTCAAATTTCTACTCTTTAAAAACAACATTTTTTTCACGTAGCATGCTGTGTATTACTACGCGGCGCAGCCAATGCCGTTTTGTGTTATGCTCTAAGACACACCCATTTTGTGTCGCTCATGTTTTATGAAATTATTGGGCTAAAGACTTCAAAATTGATTCGTATTGTTATCACAGACAAGACAGTTGAAAATGTAAATATTACAAAAAAGTGTTATTACAGAGTCCATGATATCGATTGATTTATAGATAATGTGAACAAGAAAATCTATGATATTTCGATTAAAGGGCATGGTCACGATTTTGGTCAAAAATTATTTTTCTGATTTTAATATTTACGATGCTTTAGAAAGGCATTTTTAATAGGCAACCGAAATTTGATTGTCATTTGTTGAGTTATAAGCGAGTTACAGAGCTTGAAATTCTTCGCTAGGTAAACAAAGCGTTTGTTTACATTTTGAACATTGAAGTAAAAATTTCAATTTTAAACCCAAAACGAATGTCTTGAACGTTAGGAACGATTTATCTATGCTTAAAATAAATAAAAAGATAGACAAATAAGCTGGAAAAAGATTTTTACTGGTATATTGAACATATATAAACAAATACAAGGCACGAGCCTTGTTTACATGACAAAGAATTGTGAGCACTGTATCTTGCTTATAACTCTACAAATGACTGTCAAATTTTATTTGATCATTAGAAATGCATTTCTAAAGCATTATGAATAACAAAAACATAAAAATAGAAATTGACCAAAATCGTGACCATGCCCCTTTAATAGTCACATTAGCACATTTTACTGCTCAAGAAACTCGAAAGTATATGAAAGTCCAATAAAAATATAAAAGTCACAGTAACAAAAATTTCACAAGATACTCCTCGTCTTCATTGTGGACCACTTGTTGAGGGCATCATCATATAGGAAGGAATCTGAAAGAGCATAATGCTGATCAGACTTTACAATCCCCTCACTAACAAATCTATCCCTTCAGCTATCAATCACTCCTGAAACTTCTTATGTGCTAAAACAGCCTCAGACCTCTGATTTAACTATATCTTGTAGTGTGGCATTTGAAATCAAAAGTACAGAGACCAGAAGAGTCTACAGATGGAGAGGCTGGAGCTTGCTGAACGAAAGAGGAGAGGACAGTGCCATCTCTAGGATCCTTGAACCTCCCAAGAACTGAAACAATGGAATGCAGAAGAGGATTGACAGAGTAGAAGAAGAGAAGTTAATATCCGTCCCATGAAGCTGTTCACAATGAAAACGAAGGCTGTTTAAGGACATCGGTCAAGGTATGGACACAATATAGAAACTTAATGTAAATGTTCCATATTTAGCGTGTAGGATATCTGGCGAAAAATGATTTTTCAACAAGTTTGCGTGGATTTGAATTGGCATTTTTATGAGTGTGCTCATTCTAATGCATATATGAAAGGTATTTAGCGATATACTTGAATTAGCGGAAGCCTCTTTCCGCCAAAATACTAAAAAAAAATACACAGCCAAATGTAATACGTTTACAGTATAACAAGTGAGAGGTTTATGGAGGCCAAGAGCTGTAGCAGACTTCTCCAACAAAACAAATAGAAGTAAGTGACTTGTCTTGACAACATCATTTGCAGCACCTTCAAGACACACTAGGAAAGTTCTGTTAAATGAGTCCAGAAGCACACAACCTAAAATTTCTTTTGATAAATACAGAAGAGATTCATTCCTATCCCCCCCCCTCCACACACACAGGTGAGGGAGACACTAGAGAGGAAATGTATAAATTTCTACTATCCCAAGTCATATTTTTCAGTTGACATGATACTTAATTTACATACGTGATTTTTTGTGTGCCTTTATTGTTTAGTTCTACTTATCAATAAATTTTAAAAAGTTTAGTTCCTGAAGAGCAATTTTTATAAATACGAGTAATATAATAGAGACTCGTTTTGGATAAAAGCATGAACATCATTTTTTAAAATATGCCTTTATATAGAAGCGAATATTTGCTATAAAAAAACAACAAATTAAATATTTTAAAGAATGATGTTATTTGAAACACTATAACACATTGTACATTTATTGCATGACTGTGACATCATATTTCCCGAGGGCAACGTCCGAAAGAAATATAATTTTTTTTTTTGGGGGGGGGGGGGGGGATACATCTTCATATCTCCCGAATATTCGTGCTATAAGTTGTTTATTATACCGACCAACAGGGATAATTTATAATATATTGGGTTTTAACCGTTTTTCAACTATTGTAAAGCAATAACGGGTTATAATGAAAAATATGACGATGAAAGGGAAATATGATTAATTAAGTTTAAGTGGAAATTATTTTATATTTCAGGTTTAGTATTATTTCTTATTAGTTTTAGCGAGCAGTTCCTGTGTTTAGGGAAACAGGGAAATATTTAAAGTTAAATGCCAAAAAAACACCATATTTTTGAAAATAGGGATTTGTTTTTTTGTTTTTGGATGGTTCAAGTTTTTCCGATGCATGGTCAAACAATTGTCTTACATCCATACATAAATAATAATTATCATTATGTTGAATACCAGGTACACAGTCAATGAACACAATGATATTCTGAGGAATGATTCCTTTTAGAAAAAGGTAATGGTCTATGTGTAAACACAGAGAGAGAGAGAGAGAGAGAGAGAGAGAGAGAGAGAGAGAGAGAGAGAGAGAGAGGATGGCGAGTGTTACATGTATAAGTATGTGTCTGATCTTTATTAATAAACTTCAAACGCATTGTCACTCAGAAATTTTACTCTCTTAATTAAGTTTAAGTGGAAATGAATTATTTTATTTTTCAGGTTTAGTATTATTTCTTATGAGTTTTAGTGAGCAGTTCCTGTATTAAGAGAAACAGGGACGAGTTTAATGCCAAAAAAACCCATATACTAGGATTGGTTTTATAGTTTTTCCGATGCATGTTCATACATTTCTACGTGCCCAATACAAACCCTGTTGCTATCATCGGTTTCCACAGATATGATCATGACTCCATTTTGAGTATTTTAAAATTCATCGCATTGTTACAGTAAACAATTATTGTATTGTGTGGAAAGTGGCTGCTGAATATTGCATAGAAGGAACTAACAAGTCTTCAATGTATGAATGCTCCTGTTGGTACGAGGTGTACAAAGTAAACCTCTATTAATTTATTATTAAGAATTTTTAGTTCCAGTTCTCCGTACCTCATGGACAGAATCAACAGGTGGAAGGTTTACTGTTTAGAAATCTGAGCCAGTCCAACCGAGTCTGTTCAATCCGTGCTATATCATCATAGCAAAAGTAATATTGCGATCACTAACGCCACAAATTATGATAAAAACTTTTGTTGGTATTTCAATATTTTTTTATATTTTCTACCTCAACACTATAATAATTAAGTCCTTTGAAGGCAAGTCACAAGGATTTAAGCAATGCATATATTCTTAAGCGAAGAAATAGATTTAGTGGTAATGAAACCACGAACAGAGACCAGGCCGGTAAGCAAGAAAATACTCTGTTGAGGTAAATGTGTATCAGTGAATGAGAAAGTGTTCTATTATCCAGCAAAGGGGTCTAGAGATTAAAGACTTTAATATAAATCAAACTCAACGTTCCAAATTTGCATGAATTAAACTGCGATTTTTTACACCTAAAATAGCTAGTTTTTGTGAAAGAATTTTTAAAATTTATTCTACTAGAAAGTCGTCACAAATTAATTGTTACCGATTTCCTATACAAAACACTGTGCCAGATGATTATGCCACTGTCAAGGTGGCATTTTTTCACCCGTCTAAGCTGCATATATCGAAAATTCAAATGTGCCATATGATAGACCATGACTTAAAGAGTTAACAACCACCTTTGTTATCATTGTATCTCACCTGTCAGGTGAGATATTTACATTTCAAATATAAATTTCTACAGGAAAAGAATTTTTCCTACAGGAAAAACAAAATTCCTATAGGAAATTTGAAATTTCCCATTGGAATACAAAAACTTCCTATAGAGAAAAACAACATGCCTGAATCAAATTTCTACAGGAAATATCATTCTCATACAGGAAATATAATTCCTGTAAGATTTTTAGAAAATTCTATAGGATTGTCTATATCTCCTGTTGGCGAATCATTTCTCCTATGGGAATTATCATTTTCCTACGCGAAATTAATTTTTAAAGGTAATTATCCCACCTGTCAGGTGAAACACACTAAAAACAAAAGTGGTTATATACTCTCTAAACAATGGTCTATCATTTGGTAGAAATGGATTTTTCCGACACTCCATTTTAAGCGGGTGCAGAAATGCCACCTCGACACTGGCATAATTATCTGGCACAGTGTTACTAGCTTAACTGGGTTTTTTTTTCAAATCAACATTCAGTGATGTGACTTAGGACTGGCACTCTATAGTAGATCCCCTCACAAATCAGGGTAACTAAGTTCTTATTATAATATGAAGATTACGTCATAGCTCGACATGAAATTAATCTGATATTTGACAAAGTTTACAAATATTGGAAAAACATTTCAATCCATACCCATTTGAGGGTAGAAAACAAACCACAACAGGTAGCAATCCCCCGAGCAGAAACAACAATATTCTTAATGTTAATCAGCACATTTGTTGACGGCAGACAATGGATCGACGCAAGGAAACACCTCGTGTAGGTCTGGCCGAAAGTCAGTTTAATTCCCCACAATGGAATTCTTTGATGTTCAAACGAAGCCCTGTTATGTTCTTGCTCGTGTACGTCTACGTCCTGGAGTAGCTTTTGCGAATGGATTCATTCAAAGTTTTCGATTGATATGACGTGGTGTTTTTTTTTATCAAATGTAACCAGATTTCCAACATATCAAGTTCACGGAATATAGATAAAAAAAAAATAAAAAATAAAAATGTGAGGTATGACTATCAATATTTGATTTCTTTCTTTAGATATTCAAAAAACCAACTGCTTTCTTATTGCTCCATGCGGGTTTAAAGGTAGTTAGCATTGCAGGCAAAATGCCTAACCCGTGTAAGCCAGATATTAAATTTTATTTTTTTCCTGCAACACTAGCTTCCTTCCTAGCCCAAAGAAAGCACCAAAGAAATCGTGGTATCATTAACATTTACATTTATCTTTATAAAACATTTAATTATTAATCATCCATCAAAAGTCAGTAAACGTAAGTTATTATTTTTGTCAATAAAAACGTTACACAAAAGAAATTGTCCATATATGTGAAGATTACTATGGTAACTACAGCTACTTTAAAATCTGAGGTCAGTCCATGCAGGTCCGTGGAGTTTGAGCTCTCAGTGAAGTTTTAGTTTCGATCGATCAAGAAACAATCCCCATAAAGTCAACAGCAAGAAATAATATTTAAAAGTATCAGAATTAAAGTTGTCATTTAAAAGGCTAAACACGGCATCTAAATGCAGTTTAGAAAGTGTATATTCTTACGCCTACATTGAAGATCATGTTCATTGTGTTGATATAGATCTGTCTTGTCATGAATGTATGAATTACAATCGATTCTCGTCAAAAAATAAAGAAAACATATTTAGTTGATTTATATATTAAATTATCAAACTTCATTTGAGACTACTCAAGAAAGTTTCTCATTGCATATATATTTTAGTAGTTTGTTAGAAATTCAGAATTCGCAAGATATCGCTAAGAGAATAAAACACTACTTGGATTTATCTTTCAGAGTGTACCAAAAGCTGTTGTATAAACTACCTATAATTTAGCCTTAAAAACTTATTGCTAATATTAAAAGTAGTTGCAACTTTTTACTACGTGTATAAACATACAGACGTGCCTTCCTCCTGCATCTTTTACAGTTTGGTTTGAGTTTGACCATCCTCTCCTTCCACCCACCTATCTGCCCAGCCTTGATTTTACTGCAGTATTTGTGCTTTTACCTTTGGATCACAGATCGATCCACGTGCGCATTGTCATGTACATGTAGCAACTCTTAAATCTGCTGTCTCATGGAGTTTCTGAATCATCTGTTTGAGGATCGGATTATTATGAAAATATGTGATATTAATATATTGTATTACACTGTTAATAGCTTTAATTAGAGTACCATTCAGCTGCAAATACGCAAACATGCACATCAATTATATATGGAGTGGCCGTGGAACTTTACACACGCAGGTACATAATTAAAATATGATTGATGTATGCCCACCATAGGCAAACGACTTAGTCACACAGTCATTCATCTGGCAAGTTTAAAACACAGATAACCCGATATAAGTAATCAAACGATGTAACGGTGAATTTTGAACAAAATCCTCTTAAATTTTGTCATTAACTTTAATGTAATAAGAGAATAAAAAAATATTATATTTTTTATTAATGCTCATTTTCGGTAACTGATTTTGTCTCTAAGCATTAACTGTACAACAAAGGGTAATGAACAGGTGAAAGATAAAGAAAAAGAAATGCAATATGCATGTACTATTATACATCCCCGCAGTGTGGACGCTTTGATATCTGTGGACTGTGCACTGCTGATAGAGACTTCTGAAGACTGTTCGTAATGCAAGTCAAGTGCGCTCTTACTGGTCCGCTCTTGAGAACGAGGAAAAGTCGACACCGCGAGAAGAATGTTTAAACAACGATGTTTTACATACCCGCAATCTCCCGACATTGGTCCGAAATATTTGACTAAATGCGACACGGGAGGCCTATTTATTTCAAAATTAAGTGGAGTTGAAGGTTTCGTGTGCGGCTCTTGAGATGCCATAATTGAAACTGTCTGTAAGTCATTTATCAGTAAGTGAAAGCGGGCTACATCTCGAGACCTCTTCCTTGCCTTTTTTCGCAGCTTTCAGTGCGAAATATACTTTTGAGAAAGATTTCCAAGTGGCGGTAGCCATAACATTCTATCGGACAGCAATGGAGATAATAACACTTTCATGTTCGACATCATCAACTCTGAAACGCGACAAATGTACAAGAAACACTTACAAGCCTCGTAAAGCCGAGAGAACTAGGCTCATTTATAAATGATACCGGGCCATTTGACGATTTGCTCTTATAAATGTGTCAGTTGGTCGAAGATGTAAAAAATAGGCTGTGATATCGAGATAGTGTTTGATCTGAGAATGAAAAAAACGAAATGAAGAACATTTGTTTTATATCCGGTTAATCTCATATGATGATTTAGGTTGATAAATTCGATGTCAAGAAGATATCAAAATATTATAATTATTAAATTGGCCGTTAATTAAGATTCTTTTGAATTAGGTTTTTTTAAAGAAAATAATTCAAAGGGTTTTCTTTCCCAATCTATACACATGTTTTAAAAACATACAATTACGCAAAAGTAAGAATTGTTTTTTGAATCAATGTTTTAGCAATTATTGTGAAATATTCCTTCTAAAAAAGATCTTACATATGCTTTTGGGTATTGCAAAAAATGTAATAAATAAATAAATAGGAAAATATTGAATAAATAAAAAACTACATAAAAGCCACTGTAACTTTATCAACAAAAATGGACAATTAGTTTTCTGCAGAAATGAATATTCATGTATCAAAATTCTGTCTGACTACCCTATGAATTTCTATCAAACAGTTATACAGAATGATTCAAAACGTACTTGTTGATGGCTTCTTTAATCAAACTCAAGATACCAGCAAGTCAAGAGGATTTTGTCTCGTTTAATGTAAACATTTTACTTTTATGTCTCGTCATATCTGATACAGTTTGAATTAACATGCCTAAAATAAAATAAAAATCAGACGTTAGTTTGGATGTTTTACGTTAGATTATTCTGTGTAAAGATAGTTTTTTTTTTCAAAAAACGATATTTTAACACTCTCTGAAATGAAGGTGCAGGCATTTAAGTGAAGTGACGGACGCTTTGCCACTAAGATATACATTTATCACACAAAGTCAAATTTTAAGCAAGATTTTTCAAAAGCAAGATTTAGATTTTGTTTATTTCATTAGTATATTGAAAAGTAGGATGGTGAAACCAAAAAAAAAATCCTGTTTTTGATTCAAAATAAAAAAAAGAAAATTGAATGTATTTTAATGAAGATATATATTTATGTAATCATCATACTTAAAACAACATTTCTAAGAAAACAAAAATGTGTATGCGTTTTAAAAGTATTCAAAAATAATTTTGTTTTTGTAATCTAAAATTATTATATTCTTTTATTGTTTGTTTAAATTTCCTCTACTTTGTTTATCTCATCCTTTATATTTGATTTGATTTGAACATATTTTATTATGCAAATATAATTAATTTACATAAATGGATTAGGCAGCAGGCAATGCCTATGTAAGCCTTCTCCTTTATATTTGAAGGATTGTATAAAATTTCGTTATCTTCCTGGGATTTTTATTTTGAAAAAGTATATAAAATACGTCTTTTGGTACACGTAAATTCTGTGCTTTTTATAAATTGAATGATCAAACGTTTATCGCAATTATTTGTCTGAATGGTTGTTTCAAAAACAAATCAGTGTACAAACATCGCAAGTTTGGTTCCTGAAGTTTTCAAAACTTATACGAGTTTATCAGAAACAGAAATTCTCTCACCAAATATTTTACGTTTTATTTGCCTAAACGTTCTTTATCGAAAGTTCGGAATCTGACGTAGGTGTCTCTATCAAGAAATGATAGATGATGATTATCTGATTACGGTCACTTCTGTGTTTGTTTTATTATAAATCTGCATTTGGGACCAGAGAAATCCATTAACATAAGTCACGTGATGTAGATATGGGCGGGCCACTGGAAGGGAACTTTTATGTGTTGGAGCGGTTTTGGGGAATGAATGATTCGGTTATATATTTGACACCAATGAAAAAAAATTGACTGAAGAAGTCATAGTTTTTTTATTATGTGAGTGACAGTTCGACCTATTACATAATACTTTTTACAGCAGCTTACATAGACAAAAAGGGAACAGTCGTCATATAAAGAAAATTTTGAAGCAATTCCGACATTTTTCTCAGACAAGGATTTTGAAGGTTCCATTTTTTTACAACTGCTACATAAAAAGAAGATATATCAAAATGAGATTCCACGTAAGAGTTCTACAATGGCTAATGATTTTTATCATGGAAACGAATGCTTTTTACCCGAACTCTCTTGTGCCGTTTTTGTCCGATGGAGATTATACACACGAAAGTATTACAGAGTTTGGAATATCGCGAGTGATACAGGAACTGAGGAACCAGTCGGGGAGAAGCTTCCCGGTACCTCACAATCGAGGTAAGGCTGCTCCAAGTTGGTTTAAAATAGCTAAAATGTTTCATAGCTGCATTCTAAAAGACTTAAGAATTTGCACATTTCTAAATCAAATACCAAACAGCACAAATATAGATAAACAAATTTGCACTTGAATTTCTGCTTTTTCTGTTAATCCTCAATTACCCAGATTTTTCAATTTGACGACCGAACGATTTCGACAACTCGTGGAAAGCAAGAGCCCAGTGCGGTCTCTCAGGCTAATTTTAACATGTAAACAGAAAGAGTGCATTAAGGTAACGGGATAAATATTCAGAATCGACCTATATTCAGAAAAAATGAGAAAAATATACTCAATCCGTATCCCTAATTATAAAATGACAAATTCACTGATATCTATTCAGTCTCTGAAGTTTAAAATTTTCCCTGAATATTTCTTTCGCAACAATATACAGATAGTCCCATCCCCTAGACCTAGATCTAGAACAAAATAGAATGCGTGCTTAAGGACAACAGGCGGTTGTTCCCGTTACCTTCCCAAATAATGTTTTGAAATAAGCGGGGAAATTTCAAAGTCACTAAATCGATTTTTGAAAAGAAGTTATAAAAAGTTGCCCAATCAAATGAAACAATATCAAGTCTTTTTTTTTCCTATTTGGGGTTTCAGTTAGGTTTCATCCTGTATAATTGTGCTTATGAATTATACTTTTCAACAATTTTGTGATTACTAAGTCATATGAAAAAAAACCCCAATATATAGGCAAGATATTTGCCACACAAAATTGGTCCTTTTGAATTTTTTTTCTTAAACAGAATTTTTACACTCTTTATGTGAATTAAATTGCGCTCATTTCTGCGTTCAAAATCTCGAATGTTATCCGAGAACTTTTAAAATCATGAGTCGATGGGGTCCTAATAACCAATAAAAACCTCTTCATTTGACGGTAGAACATCATTTAAATCTTTGGTATACAAAGTTTAACTACAAATTCTATTTGACCTGGATTAAATTCATATCAATATTTGTTCAGTATAATGCTGAACGAGGGAGATTTCGCTTCGCTGTCCCGAAATTGATTCATTCGATAGTGCACTAAAGAACTATACAGGAAATGAAAAGAAAATTAAACATTTACACATCAAAAGATTTACTTTAATACATGTCTCTGTTCTTTTTAGATATTGAACATTTATAAACGTCTGCTACACAATATAAGAATCAAGACACTGCGTCGCTAATAGGATTGATAACTTTTTCAGAACATTGTTGAGGGGATGCAGTTAACAATACAGCCATTATTTGGGCTGTTGCAATGAAGTAAATTTATCACAGAACGTTAAGCTCTTTCTTAAAACAATATCAATAAACACGAGAGAGAGAGAGAGAGAGCGAGAGCACAACAAAGTAGACAAGAAATCAAAACAATGTCGAATAGATTCAATTAAACATACATGGCCAGCACAAACGTTTCAGCAAACATTGCCATTAATAATTGTATAAGAGATGACAATTTTCGGAAGAAATTAATACGTAATACGAGTCAGCTAAGGAACTAAATCGCGTTATCTAGTTCGTTGTTCAGTCTTTGACTGCATAATATCGACGGGATAAACATTCTAACAGTTTCACAAATCATTTTGAATTTATAAAAGACAGCATTCAGCAAGTATCATTGTTACTGCGATGTAAATTGATTCCCCCACGTCGTAAAGAAAGCCCTTTACACTCTCTCCCCCTCAATTAAGTATTACCAAAATTTCAAGTGTGTTATGATATGTATCAGAATTTTAAATGGCTTTACTGTCTGTATCTGTTTTATTAAAAAGGTATAGATAGAACGCACTTCCGTCTCTTTAAGCGTTATCGGACAGAGAATTTGCACAGAACGGTTTCTTGGGTTACACGGTGTATCCAAGTGTAATAGAAAAAAAAAATAGGACTAAAACACACCAAGACCAATTTTGAATGAAAATACCAAAACCAAGGAACGTGCAGTTTTAATTATTACAAAGATATTTTAACGCCATTGTGGTATTTCGCGGAACTACCAACTTAAAGATCCCCGGAAATCTTTTAACAAATTGGTTAGTCATAATAGATTTAGATTGTTTATTTTCGTATCACATCCCAGTGTGTCTCAAAAAGGTGAATTGTGCAAACCTTTAATTGTGGATTTATCATCGAAATATAGTCAGATACCCT
The DNA here is from genome assembly GCF_963853765.1 of Magallana gigas. NCBI lineage: Eukaryota > Metazoa > Mollusca > Bivalvia > Ostreida > Ostreidae > Magallana > Magallana gigas. Next base: position 26,416,865 of record NC_088857.1, on the reverse strand, counting down.
GGTAGTCTAAGGATAACATGTCGAACGAATATATATATATATATATATATATATATATATATATATATATATATATATATATATATATATATATATATATATATAATTGTAAACTGCATAGCATAAACAATTTTGTTAATATGAAATACATTTATATTTGAAGAAAATGATAATGAGAACTAACTATAAATCAGTATTATGCCTATTTTGTACGTAAGTAATTATACAATCTATTCCCATATCTGCTCTTCCTTCATGAATCTTGCTAACAAGAATTCTTCTCATTCTATTGAAATAAATGGACATAGGGAGTATGCCTCATTTCATTTTCACTTCTTTTAAATGCTTTTCCAAGAATACATCTTTTTCGGTAATTTCTTTTCTTGTTTCATTCAATAAAATAATCTTTTGAAAAATAAGTTAAATAAAAACTTGTAAACGAAAAGTTAACCGACAATTAATATTTATGTTAAACGATAGGTAATACCAGTCATTTTACTTTTGCTTTTAGGATTTGTACCGAAGTTTTCCTTGGATGAAATCATGATGTCGATAAACAATGTCCATAAAAACTATAAAAATGACCCCATGTGGCATTTCAACAATGAAAAGATTGTAGAGGGTAAGACTATTTCATCAATTTAATAATAAAATATCATTAAATTATATACATTTACAATGTACCGATAGAGAAATAGATAGAGGTTTATCATTTACGAATTTGTTCATGGGTGTTATGTATATGTAAAATTAATGACATCTTCTATCGAAAATTGAAGGGATATGAAATTCTTCAAAAATATTTGATGAAATATGAAAAAAAACCGATTTATTAACATTGTACATTTATATTACTTTAATATAACGTCTCTCATATGACAATTTTTATGCACCTGGCGCTATTTCTTAACCAGATAGCATTTTTGTCTGGTCAAAACAAAATATCTATCTTGAGAAAATAGCATTGAATCATCAATGTTGCTACATTTCAGCCAACGAAAAACTGAAGCACTATCGTCGCATTGTCTTGGATGTATTGCAATCTCCTAACCCAGACTTCTCCGAAGCGAGGAAATATTTGGGGTTTTGCCTGCACCTGTTACAATCTTTCTACAGCAACACGAACTGGGTAGAGCTAAATGGTCAGGCCCTTTACAGGGATTTGGGTAGGTATTATACATACAGGGATTAAGATAACAAACTTGACTGTAGTTTAATGTCTTTCAATATTCATGTAGACGTGTTTTCAATATTCCCCTAAGCCGTCTGACATTTTCACCACACCTCGTCTTTTCCAATCTCCTTAGGTGAATTAAAAATGAATATTAGATACTTGCATTGAGAAGATTCCTTGTTTTAAAAGGTGTAAAACTAACGCAAGTTTTTTTTTTAATTTTCATTTGTTGTTTAGTAATTAAAATGAATGTTTTAAACTTATCTTGACTTAGGGTTACCGGGAAAACAACTTCTTCCCATTTCTCCAACAGAGAAGAGCACCTGTATAGCTTGTAGGTAAGGTTAACCCTTAAAAAGAGGACCTTTCATTGAAGAATGTTTTCCCTCTTGACTATTTCGTAGAAGTCAAAATGAAAACCCTCAAAGATGCATATCTTGTAGATCCACGTCCTTTTATTCTTTGGTCTTTTTCAAACAAAGTCGTATTCTTTCAAGAGTTAATTCAAATAGATTCATGAATTTGAGTACATATTGTTCACGCTTGAGTACGGTGTAAAGCACCGTCAGTCAGTTCAAGTGTAGATGACGTCATGTTTTCATACCATCAGCACTGAAGAGAACATTGATGGGTGTGCTGACAATTTGATAGATAACGGAGGTCTCCTCACCAGTGGCTATCGCTCAGACATAGACAGCAATGATCAAACAGGTAGCAAACTTTTATATTATTAAGTGAATATACAGGTATGATTTTGTGTTAGCAACTCATCAAATATTGTGTTGAATAAACATTGGCGAAATGTAATTGCCTAGTGATTATCGAGTAGTTAGTTTTTCATTTTAATTTAATTTTTTTATTTTCTCTCACATAATTTTGGTATAATTCTATAAAAATGTGATTTTTTTTTTCACATAAAAAATACTGTTATGCTTCCATATTTTATTTTATTCACAATATTAGGAAGTCAAATTGTACCTCGTTACGGAAAATGTGGACACAGTGAAAGCTCATTTCGTACAACAGAAAAACTTACCGTGGTCAATGGCGGTATCAACAAAGAGACAACAAACCCCCAGTTGTCGCCGCATTTCCGTCTCCACAACATTGCTGCCTCAGCCGCAATTTACCATACTTCATTCTTTCTTATTGACAAACGTAAGGCAAAAGATTTTTTTTAATGTTATCGTACATTTTTATAGTAAGTGTTGTTGCAGATATCGGGCTTTGAATTATATTCATTTGTTTTCCATATGCAGAAAACGGCATTATAAAAGATATAGGACAGCGGAAACTCGAATTACTTCTTGGACTTATAAAAGAGGAAACGTTGGTTTTCATCATAGACACTTCTCCGGGAATGTCGACAGAAGTAGAGGCCTTGGACAAGTTCATACAGTCTATAGCGAGATCATCAAGCCCTGCCAGTTACAAGTTTGTGTTGGCGACAGTAGGAAAAGATGGTAACAATCCTGAATAAACAAACATAAGTCTTAACCTTTATATATTGTAGATTAAATGTAACCAATTGATATCAAGTTTTATCAAACTGTCCATAACATAACATTAAATGAAAATGACAATGTGTTTGAAGTTTATTAATAAAGATCAGATACATACTTATAACATTCACCACCCCCCCTCTCTCTCTCTCTCTCTCTCATAATTAATGTTTACAAAATACACATTTTACGGAATCCATTTCTCTCTATTGATTTTTTTTCTTGTGAAAAATCTTCTAAACACTTCGTGACTTGTAATAATATATAATCTCTTTTCTGTTTTTCTACAGTTGAAAACATTGATGTTAATTACTTTTCAACGGTATTTGAAATGCGGAAAGCAGTATCTAAGATATTGTTTGATACTCAACCATACTGTGATAAGCCGATTCTAGAAGCAATTAACATGGGTAAGTATCAGTCCATAATATGCATTACAATGAAATAAGTTTCGCTGAGAACCGAAACATTTTTACAACTTCACAGTTCAATTTTGTTTCTTTTAACAGTATCCAAAGTTGTACCGAAACTCTCCAATGTTTACATATTTACGGATTCTGTACCATCAGCGAAGAACAAAGAAAGTCCTGATTTGGAAGCCAAAAAACTTGTCATGAATTTCTATCTGAAGGAGACATGCAATGTTCCTTTAGTCAAGACTTTTAGACAGAAAATATCTCATAACATTAAGAAAGGTATATCTACATGCAATAATACAGATGTTAAGTCCGATTTGTACTTTTGTTATGTTGTATTAAACCGATATCTTAAATTTTAAGTAATGTAATGTTTTATAGTGTCTCGTCAACGTCGGAGTGCCTTTTCGGTTCCTCTTAGCTTTTCACAAATCGCCAGCAGCTCAGGGGGTCAGATATACACAGGCATATCATCGCTTAATTTGCTCAATATTGTAAGTCTCTGATTAATGATATGTCAAAACATATATCATAAGATGCTGAAAATAAAAACTCAAGCTTTTAGTGATAAACAATTTTGCCTCACTTGGTTATAAAAGGGTATAACTCTTTGTTGAAAAGATCACACATTTAAGGAAAGATAGATACATCGTTCATCTTGCGTAATAACTTTTCAAAAATTAAACATACTGATTTATCATTTTAGGGTTCCTCTTTGGACCCAGAGGTGACAATAGTGAAACTTGACTTTCCCGGTGGCTTCGGTGGTTTTAGTACTTTGTCTGTACCGGCTGATTCAACGATTACAAAACTTATCATTAAAATTGATGGAATATCGGCTTTACCTACATCCAGAATAAAAGACCAAAATGGTAAAGAAACGCCAAGTCAGCTTAATGTGAGATAAGTTCTTTGCTGTGTTAACTATAATATCGGTGAACATTGTTACGATTATTGAACTTTGTGAATTTTCAGATAACCTTCTGTACGCCGGTGCCAATGGACAAACAAACATTACTGAATCCGATTTCGGGACCGTAACACTTATGGAAATAGTTGTACGCATGCACATTTTGATGTTGAACATTGTTAAAATATTATTTCATTTTCGTTGGGTTTGTTTTTAACATGAAGGGTATCGTCTCAATTTTGATATTGAAAGTTACCACTTATGTAATTACAGAATCCTACACCGGGTCTTTATTTCATTGAAAAAATAATAAACACCTACTGGAAAATAGAAGTACGAGCTGTGAGTGAACTCGACTTTAGCGCTCAACTTATGATGTCGGACGCCAACAGCTATGCCCTGACGGAGATCGAGGGGAGACCAACCGTGGGTAGGTACATGTATATTGTATATAACTATGTATATGTTTGATCAACTTCTACTACTGCATTGGCCAGTCATTTCAAGTAAAAAAAAGTTTGAGATAAACTATATGTAATGATATCTCAATTAAAAAAATAGTAAACGTCAATCATTTTAAAAACAATGTTTACCAATTCTTCTATACAAAGTTCGGAATTCCTTATTTGTTTGCATCTCATTAATACAAAACAAAAAAATGGACATGGAATTATTTTATGGATTTTTTTTATATTTAAGAATTAAAAGAGTTATGTAAACTAAAACTGTCAAAGATTTCTTCAACTAAGTCAACTTACTTTTTGAATGTTTGACGATCAATCGTATATTCGTAAAATTACCTATGAATTAAACACAACGTTTATGTTTTCTTTTGCTCAAACATTTCATAAAGACTTAACGTTTTATCAGGGGAAAATGTCACTGTTATTGTGACCGTGAGTTTACCCGAAAATGTCACAAGCGTGTCGGACCTGGTGCTCTTGAATAACAAAGGAACCACATTGACCAACAGTAAATTACAGAAGTACTCTGGACACAAACAGGGGGTGTATTACTGCAATGTCATAATCCCGCCAGAGGTACGTCACTACAAATACTTTAAAATTGTTGTGTACATGTATATCACATGCAATCCCGGCCCAGATTCATGAAAGAAATATTAAAATCAGTGTATTAATCATCTGAGAAATGCTTAATTACTTACTTAGTTTTTAGTTGCAGATAACCGAAATAGTTTCTCTGACATACATGTATTTTATTTCATTTCTTAATTATAATACACATTATGACTATTTTAGAGAAATAAATTTGAAAGTTTTAGAAAAATAAAATGCATAAATATTTTAATGATTTTGGATATTAAGTGACCTTGCATAATTATTCATTTAAGAATTAGAATATGTCAGAAAGAACAATGTTACATGTTTAATTAAGGGTTGACCATTAGTTTTATACGGAGCCGGTTTTTTTTTCAAGAACTTTGACTCAGTTTAAGATAAATCGTAATTCTTCATTAAATAATTTTATTTTGAGTACTTTTTCATCAAAAGAAGGTACATGTAATACTTGAACAGTTTTAATTGCTCTTAGGATTTTCAAATTGCTATTGATGGAGAGGATGGGCAAGCGACACAATTCAGACGGCTTCATACTAAACTTATTTCCCCTGTGCTGATAAAACTAGATATACACCCGTTTCCAAGTGAGTTTCGAATGGATCTGAGTGAGAAAATGTTATCAAAGTAGCTAAACAAAGAAATATGTACCCCTCATTAATGAGCAGATCATCTAAAATATTACATCTCCCTCCATGATTATGATAAAAAAGAAGTATATGCAAGATATAAAAATTATAATTCCTCTCTAGATAAAAAATCGAAAATTAGCTTCCTTTCATAAGTTCCTGTATTTAAACGGTTATAATTTCCTATTTTTGTATTTAAACGTAAACCTTTATTGCAGATCCTTTGTACACGGGGAGAAACTTCATAATTCAGTACACAGTCACAAACTTAGGGGCCGGTCTGACTGAAATACTGACAAGCATTAGGGACAGCCAACAGTTCGCCGTTAGTCCCTTCAATAAGACACACCAGCTGGCGGCAGGGGCCAACATTACGGACATGTTTGTTCTCCACGGGGGAGCGACCCCAGGGATAACCACGTGTGTTTCTTATTAAATTGAAGTGAAATAAAAAATGAATAGTACACACATCTTAAACTCAACTTATTATTGAGCAACTTTGATTGTGATTGTAGATCGGTGACCATCACCGCTGAGCCGCTGACGTCAGGGAATTCAAACTTCCAATACTCTATATTCTCTCTTACAACAGAAGACCCGAGTAACAAGGTGAATGGTTACATATATTAGTAGTAGTTTAGCATTGTTTTATAGAAAATAAAATTATAATGATGTACGCTTGTTTTCGTTTTGGCATTTTTGTCAGTTCAAGAGGAGGAACATTATTTTTGTTGTAAATGTTTAAAATTTTTTAGAATAAGGCGTATTGTTGAAAGGATATGTTAATATACAAATCTCTAAATTTTACCAAAAATCGACTCTTTAAATGGTGAGTAGAAATAATGAAAACCCCTTCGCAGTGACTTGATACAAGTACATATTTTGTTGTCCTCAAGGTGGTATTGGACACTTGTCGATATTAATGTGGATAATACTTTCACCGTTTTAGAATTTTACAATCATTGACCTTAAAAATATGTTTAAAATTTTTATGAAAGATAGAATTTATGAAAGACCCGGCAGTATTCAAAGTCATGATTTACAGCCTCTAACCCACTGTGCTACGTGTCAGGTAGCAACTTTGGGAAAGAAAAAAATATAAAACTGTACTTGCATTTTTTTTTATTTAGTTTAGAAGTATGTCACAATATGAAGGTGATCCATTTTACCTTAATTCTTTTATGGTTTAATAAATTCTAGACTCCGGATACCACTCCACCGGACTGCAACATTACGAAGGTCACCGGAAGCTGCAGTGGTGTCACGCAGTGCGACTGCAACATGACAGTGGTCACAACGAAATTAGAGATCTTTGACATAGGAGAGGGCATCAAGACGATTTCGTACGGAGGCTCAGGAGGAAACGGTGTCAATTTTACACACAAACCATTCATTGCAGGACTTGAATTAAGCCAAGGAACTGTTATTGCAAAACTAGTGTAAGAAATTATCTTCCGTTATTTGTATGATATTTAAATTCATGTTACAGTACAGCTAGTATCTATAGTATCTATGTTCAACCACGCTCATATCAATATGAGGGAGTTTCTAGTCGTTTATGAGTTTAATATAATAAGCATGCACAATTACGTGTATCCAAATCAATTTTAGAGCTGATCAATCGTAAAATCATTTCCACCGAACCCGTCATCTAGATAGCAATCAAGATGAACGTTTAGATGAATATGGTGAAAGACCATTATCATCAATGCACTTAATAGTTAAATTTAATGTAACGCACAATGTACTTTTTATTTTGCTCGGTTTTTCATTCATCCAACAAATTATCCACAAGTCAAGGAAATTCCAGTTCTTCAAATGAAGGACCACGTCCTCTTTTAAGGAGAGGATCATATAGAATCAATGCATTCATACAAACCTATTCTCAAGAAACCATATCTTCATGAAAGACGAATCTTGTGTTGAAGCATTTTTGGCTAGCCTAATTTCAATATTGCCCAGGAGATAGTTTTGGGGCCATTATGAAGGAACAAATTTTAAACCAAAAAAAAAATACATATGAATATAACGGAATGAACCTGATATTTGGCAATTTATGTATTGTTACAACCAGATTCCCCAGAACAATATTGCAACTTGAAGATGAGTTAAACATTTAGTTTGACATAGGTATATGTAGAAAAATAAATTATCAAAACGTACATTTTGTTCTTTCTGATATAGTGCAAATTTTCAGTGTTATTTTCTCTCCTGAGGTCCAGATATTGTATAAAGAACAGGTGTATTTCAAAAAAGATATGTATCATTTTGATACTTATGCTTAAGGAGTCTCTGACAGACTTCTATTTTTTTATGCAGTTTTAAATTTGATTTGAATTTATCCAGTGCAGATTGTTGCCGGGCCTCGGAGGACATTACTTTGACTGACTGGACGTCCACAAGTACATGCACTCTCCCGGTGAATCCATCATGGACCCCAGGACCATGCACAACGACCCCTCCCCCGACCACAACCACTGGTCCAACAACCGACTCCTCGACTTCTGTGACAACAGATTCCTCCACGTCTAATGCAGGAACTACAAGCGTCGGATCTACTAACGGACAGACAGGCGGTGGAAGCGTGACGTCGACATTATCAGTAACACAGACAGGGTCCAATGCCGCCGCCTCCCAGAGTGGGGGTGTGAATCCAACTTCAAGTTCTTCAGTGGTTACTACGACTGTAACATCGGTATTCTTAATATATACAAAATTTTAAAGTTGCATATCAAAATAAATAAAGAGATTTAATTTTTTAAACCCAAATCATATCGAAATCTATAAATATTTACATTATTAAATCTTCACTGTTTTTTAAGTGTTATTAAAAAAATTGATCTTATCTGATGTTAATTTTACTATAGGTTTCGTCCAGTTCCAATTCCAACGGAAGCGAAAATGGTTTGAGCACAACCTGGAAAATCGTCATTGCAACATCCGCCACAGCAATCTCTGTAGCGGCCTTGTTTACGGGAGGGATTCTATTGAGGAAAAAGTTCACCTCCGTGTCACCAAATTGATTTTTACATCCAGTTGAATTTTATTTATTTATTGTTGACATTTTCTCTATTTTGTAATCTGGTTTACGCTTAAATCTCTTGTGTTTTTCTTTATCATATTTCATATTGCCAGCGTTTTTGCTATTGTTCGTTTTATCGGTCAAATGTTTTAATTTAAAAAGGGGATACATGTATCACGAAATTAATCAAGTATACTGTCGCATTTACGGGGGTTGTTTTGTTCAATATCACAATAGTGCAAAAATCTTCTTTATGTACATTGCAACGCATTGGAAGATCGTTTTCTTGATTAAAAAAAATAAGACTATTAAAGTAAAAACGTTGATAATGGAAAATAAAAGGACATTGGTAAATTACTTGTATTAATGTATTTTCCTCGTTTTTTCTATGATCCTGAAACAGTGTATAACACTTGTCGATTTTTAACTATTTATTATTGTTATATTTGTGCATCTTGAGAAGTTTTATTAAAATCCTTTACCATTATGCGTGATTCTATCCTTGTCTAAAAAGATTTTGTTCATAAATTAAAAAGGGTACATGTAAGTGGTAAATTAAGAACACATCACAACAAATGCATGTTTCTTGATCCAGTTACTTAACGAGTGCCTTTTATATTTAGCATTTACTAATTGATGATTACAATTTTTAAAAATCTATTGAATTCCAAGAATAGACATTTTGTTTGCGATAAAAATATAAGAAAAAAATTTAAGTTTTAAGACTGGACATAGAAATGTCTATATGTAGATTAAAGTGAGAGGAGACAGGTCTATTTATAAATTGTTTCGCTAGCTGTTGATATTATATGCAAAGGTAAAGGAATTTGTTTGGGAAAAGTCTTGTCGCATGAATAAATCACAACAATTAGCGTAAACAGTGATCATGACTGCTTTTAGTCCTGAGAGAAACACAAGAAATCCGGCATGCTTTTATACGATCCCTATTACAATTAATGCACTAATATTATCATCAAAACTAAAAAGAAGACAATACACACACACACACACACACACACACACACACACACACACACACACACACACACACACACACACATTACATCTATACCAGGTATGTTTCCGAATATTGAGCTCTTTCATAATCTTTCCAAAGTTAAAACAAACACATATAAAAACACAACGATCATCAGATCAAACAACCATAATTAAGGTCTTCCGTTTCCAACGGAAGACCTTACTATTATTCTGAAAAATTTTCAAATTTCTTATTATTTTTTTTTTTCTTCTAGACGCCAACTTTGATCCTTAATATCTCGCTCGTTTGTTCACCGATTGTTTTGAAATTTTCAGGACTGATAACATGCCGCGTGATGTTGTCGTTGCATATCTTAGTTGAGGAAAATCCCCATTCGGTTTTGAGTTATTCCCCTTTTAGTAAAATTTAACGACTTCTTTTGTCCAGGGGGGTTTAGCTATAACGATGACTGGCAGAGTCTCAAAGATGGGCTGGTTTGGAAGCTAATACATTGAATTTGTGCGAGATATATTTTATTTATTATTTAAATGCAAATAAAAGGGGTGGTATAGATGTTGAAACAAAGGCAAGAAAAAAATTCAAAAAAATTCGCGTATTTTCCGTGTTAGTTTCCTACCTGATAAAAATTTGTTATAACATGTATTTTAAAAGATCTTGGTCTTACCAAGACCTTTCATTCGGTATACAGAAAAAGGGGCTGGCCCCTATAATTAAGGAGTTAGATGCGTCAAAAGTTTCTTGTCAATAACTTGTAAAGGAATAAAAATTTCTAATGCATTATTGAAGCAAAGTTGTAAAGAAATTAATTTTGAATCCTTCCGTGGTATTCAATTTAATGTTTTCGTAATTTATAGCCAGTATTTGCAGAAACAATTGTTGTCAGTTCGGTCGATTTTTGTGGGGGTGCGCACGTTTAGGAGGTTATGAAAGGGCTTTTTGTAATGCACTAACTGATACATGCAGCGCGCAAAAATAATTCTACATAAAATTCCCAAATGTTTTTATTCATATGTACATATTCATTTCATAAAGATGAACGTCTTTGACCTTATTTTTGTTGTTTGTTTCATAACTGTGCCCCTTTCTATATTTAGATGCATTACGAGACTCAGGTAACCGATCGATAGAAGAGTCGCTAGCTGTATTCAGGCCGTCGCCTTGACGACAGTGCATATGCTTGTAGAGCTGGACGTACACATGTTTAACGCCCCGCTGTGTTACTGTAACAGAGACATTTTGAATTGTTTCAGTACTGGGAGATGTGTTAATTAAATGGTTCGAATGCATGGTAATTAAACTCAACTTTTCTACAGTACGTATACACGGCCGTCATATAAAGCACAATGTGTATTACTGACATGACAAATGTACGCTGGCAATTTAAACGAACGCGGGATTGCTCAAGATAGAACATTTCTTTTAAAGCAAAACAAAATACTGATATCCGATGGATATAATATTATCATCGTGGAGATGATTTTAAAAAGTGAACTTAATATTCGTATACGATAATATTTGAATCCAAAGCCGCTATTTTTAAGTAACGGTTATTAGGGATATTAATTATGACTTGCCCCGCGTTTCACGTTTTTTACTTGCAATGCATCTACATATCATGGAGTGAAATTTGAGTAACTGTTATCTATTCATAAATATGCCTTTCCCTTTGTACAAGACAATAATTCACTTCAGTTATAATTGCTTAATTATTTTATTAACTCTTACCCTCACCTTTGATTTAATTGACTCACTCATATTGAAGTTTTACTCTATGACATTTGTCACTCGTGCTTAAGTGCTAATTTCTATTGTTTTCAATTCTTATTTATATTGTGTTATACACCATTGTCGGGAGAGAGGAATTAGGGTTCGGATGAACTGTTCGGGTGTAGTTTTTGGATTCCCAGAAATCACCCATACCGACCTAAAGTTCAAATAAAGTGCTTTTTACCATCTAAAGCATTTTAGTTTTATTGTCGCCGGAAATATAGACACACCTTATTTTCCCCGGTGATATACAAACGAAAATACCAAACAACCTTCGGCAGCAATTTATAAATAATTTATTACATACTAGTACACAATATTAAAGAGATAATTAAATAAATTGTGCTTTATAATTGTACTCGCTATCTTCCGTATAAATAATGACATGGAAAAAATGTTGTTCAATGTTCATCAAAAACGATGTAGCCTTAGCAATCGAAAATAATTAACAAACTGTATATTGATAGAGTGACACATTAACAAACATTCAGACCCGCAATGTATTTTTTGCAAATTCTATAAAATGTAGACTCAATAAGTGAATTTTTCCGTTTGGGGTATTTTGAATCACATGTGTACGCGATGTGTACATGTACATATAGATTAATAGCCATATAGATAAACACTTTCAGTGTTGAATTTTTAAAAGATATTTTGTACATGCAAAGCAATCCAATGCAAGGGCTATTAAATTCGAACAATGTACATACGGTAGGGATCGAACTGATACTGGTTCTGCTTGTTCTACAAACAGCGAATGAAATGCGAAGTATTAGGGTGTTATTTTTAAACAAATAAGTATTGCTCTCTTAAAACCTTGCATTACTAAACAAAGTATTTCATCGGAAGCATTATTAGTTACCTTAGCTGCATATATGTAGCTCTCCGTCTGGAAAAATTAAGTACCATCCGAAATTTTGCATACAAGTGCTATACAGACTTGCAGCTAACATTGACTTAGAATTGCCGCTGTTCATAATTTCATTAAAAGACGCGCAGATTCAAGTGGTTATATGTCGTTTGATATGGGATTTATGATGTCTATTTATATTATTTTAATTAAGGACAGACGAAACGTTCCTCAATTTTATATAATTTTCCTTGATATTTCATTCCTCATTTATTAACATTTAAACCTGTTAATTCCAAAAAAATTAGAGTACATTACCAGGTTCGTTTTGGAGCTAGAATATTTCGAACTTCCCTTAAAATAGCACGCAAAATGCATTTGAATGCTTATAAGTAAAGTCATACTATATATTTTAATTTGAACACTTTATATTCAAACCAAAAAAATCATATTACATAAAAATTTAATTATGAAATAACAAAGTGGAAATCTTAATTCACATTGTGGAGATAGGAAAAAATGGAAGACACATGAAGGTCGCGTTTGACCTTAATATTATACAAGAAGCAATAGCTTTCCAAAAAGCTTGCCTGACTACCCAAATTTATTCAATGGAAGCATGCATGTATCAATTAGGCTATCTTATAAGAAATGAAATTTAATTTTCGCTGCGGATCATAAATTATTAAACTGAACGCGCAGAGTTTAGAAGCAATTTCAATCTTTTTCTTCGATCTAGTGCATGTACCTGTATATCACTGGAAATTAAATCATTTCATTATTTTAAATCATTTTAGGAATGTACATGTATCGAATAATCTCAAACAGCTAAATTGAAAATTGAGTTTGTTATATATTAGATGCAAAATCAAAGACATTTTGTTATTTCTAACCATATAGGAAAGGATATTCAAACACGTACATGTAGCATCGTTATTTGAAAGTGTGTGTGTGTGGGGGGGGGGGGGGGGGTTAGGTGGGCAGCTTCATCAAAAAAAAAATCTTGACAAGGAATTTATAAAAATGGGGAATTTTGAAAATCCTAATCCGTAGGTGGGAGGGGGTATTTTCATTTTAACTTCAATTTAATTCAATTAGAATTACTTTATTTTTTGGTTCCATTTATTACATGCTCCGACAAAAGTGAAAGATCCATGATATCTCTATTTATTATATGACCAGTTAAGAAAATAGAGTGGGTAAGACCATCTACACATCATGTGCTCTGGCCTAACTTGGACTCGCCCACTAATCGGCGAGCCAAAATTATGAATGAGACGTATTATGGCGCGAAGTCTTTCTTTACCATTCACGCAACAGCTGAGATCTCAGATAGATCCATCGGCATAGATCCACTGAGAGGGTGTCAACTAATAACTACATATATTATACTTTGGATTGAATGTTTTAGAAGAAATCTATCGAATTAACATACACACTTAATTGACTAGCAATTGCTAGATGTACATTTACATTTGTACACGCGAGTGAAACCCTTTTCCAGATGAATGAAATCGCCCAATTGATCGAAAATCGGGTCACACGTACCCCACTTCGGCGAATTACTTGTACGTAGCCCCTCCAGTAAATATTCCAATTATATGAATTTATATATATTTGTTTTAATTAATCCAAACTGATGATTCTTTGTTAATGATGATAATCCAACACCAACTATTACTTACATTGTACTACTTAGACAATGTGTATCATCTTGTTGCGATGACACCTCCCTCTTCTTTTTTTTTTTTGACCTTTCAAATATGGCAATCTATTTTTAAATCAGGATTACACACGTGCAATGTGAAATGCCCTTTTAATTGAACACTCTTGCTCATTGTGCTTATTACATCCCATATAACGTTTTCATCAATTATGAATATAAATGTTGACACATTAAAGATGCATCCTCAGGCAATTATTGATTCAAGCTTGTGGGTGCCCCTCCCCCACTTTTTCTCACAGCAACTAATTTTTTTAAAATTTACTTATAAAAAATTGAATTATCAAGGATGTAAAAAATTTATATAAAAATAAGGAAATTAGGATTGAAATTGAAGTTATATACATACCACGCCAGACCCCCCCCCCCCCGGATTAGGATTTTTTTTTTTTTTTTTGCTTGTCAAGATTTTTTGGATGAGTCTGCCCCCCCCCCCCCACTTTCAAAAAGGATGCTACGTGCCTGCATAAAGATAACAACATTCAAGGGCCTTCCGTCATTTTCAAGCCATGATAAACATGATAAAAAGGACTCTCAAAATAAGAAAATAGACGCAAAGTAAACTGCATTCATGGCATATGTTCACATTGTATGATGTGTCTCAAAATTCCTATTTTGGACTCGTCCACTATAACTACGAAAAATTAATGAATGAGACATTCTGATTCTGGCGCGGAGTCTTGTAAATGAAATTTCCATTGATCTGAATGGATTTTTCCGTGAGGGTCGGGGTACTAGGTATAAAAACAAATTTAATCGTTCAAAGTTTTGAATTGTTAACAACGATATATCAGATCGAATGTTTTAGAACGATTTATAAATCCAAAATACAGTCATTTTTAATCTGTTGACGCGTGAGCATATGTATTAAGTAGGCGGGCATCCCTACACTCTATTAATTGAAGACAAATGAAATCGCGTCCAGCAGAACTCCCTGGCATTTTAGTGTTTGTTATTATAAATTTATGATTTTGTTTGTTAATAACAATTCAACATCAATTATTAATTAACAATGTACACTCTAGTACGCTTATACACAATTTTGTTGCGATGACCCCCCCCCCTCCCCGGACATTATACCTATTTTTAAATCAGGATTACACACGTGCTTGCATGTGCAGAAGACAATCTGGAACTTAACTGATAAAATTGTGACCGCGTAGTTTTTACGGTGCTATGGTATTCTTCTGAAATCTGCATCGGTCGTGTGCAGTACAAACCGGGTGAGGGAATGTTGGCGTAAAAGAAACAAGTTATAAGGTTAAGGCGCGCTGTGGGCCGTAAGTTAAAAACGAAGGTTATGTATGCCGTATTCCCAAGGGTCCACCAATATGCAATTCCAGAGAAGTAAAACCAAGTGATGAAGGATTCCGTATTTATTATCAATCGAATTTTAAAGATGAACAATAACAAACAAATAAGCGACACAGACGGAAGTGGCCGGTAATGTGTCAGGCCTCCGAACTGAAGATTGACAAATACAATTCAGTATATATAAGAATCTAAACAATGAGTAAAAGTGACAATTTGATGACATCAAATGAATTGAGTGAAAGATTCACAGGTATTAGGTAATATGATTAACTCAATGAGTCTTTGATGGCCAGGCCATGAAAGGCATATAATTACGCAATGTTGTTTCAAGAGATTAGCAGTTCTTGGGAGAAACATCTGTCTGATTTGTAATAACAATTAAATAAAGAGTCTGCCAAGTGTCAATTGCTGATTCACTTTGTAAACATTAAATTCTAAGAATATATGACAAAATAAATGTTGTATTTGAAAAGTGAAGTCCGAAATACAGATAATTATAGAACAGTCAATTTTGCACTGTGATAAATATATCATCTCTTTGGAAATTTATTTCTCCGTAAGCAAATACGTGTAGTAACTGATACATGCAATTGTGAAAACCATAGAGGAATGCATGATCTGCGCATAATAACTAACTGCTTGATGCAATATTTCTTTTTTCCAACATGTTTTAAGTCAATGATAATATGAAAATATATGCTTGACTTCATATCGGAAATTACTCATTTTCTTTATTCCCCTTTTCAATAAACAAAACAAACCAACAGACCAAATTGATCCAGATAAATATAATTATCAAAAATAAACCTAAAAAACAAAGTACACTTTCATCCTTCACCCACAATATTGCCTTTTCGATATTTGTCATCGTGGTAGATCCGTGTAACAATCTATTAAGTAGGTGCTTGCACGACATAGAACCGGCCCTTGCTGATCAACGTTTTCATTAACACATATAAAGGAAAAAAAAATATTTAGATTTTTTCTTGGATTTATTTTGATGTAAATAAAAAAGAGAAGAAATTAGTTCTATAATATATATGCGATGTAAATCTTTTTTCCACGCAATATTTCGTATAAAACAACGAAGAGTAGTATCTTGAAACTTCATTCAAAATTTGATTAGACCTTTAAATTGTAAAATGCTAACATTGAAAATTGTGCCCGATTTCTTTTTTTTAAAAATAAAACTTTATTAAAAAAACTGATTCTTTGAGACAAAATAAATTGACATAATCAGTTTGACATTCTCTAAGTGCAGTTCTGTAGCTCTTAGTCTGAAAAAGAATCGGATGGACGACCTAGGACCCAGATCGTCCATCCAAATTTCTTGAATATTGCCATTTCTTTCGTACGCGGACGCATGTTGGCCGAATACTCACCGAGACTAAATGGTTCGTATTTTAAGTTTTAACTGCGTTTAAAGGTAACATTGGAATTCCGATAATTTTGAAAATGATTAATTAAATAAAAATGGTTAAAATTACCGTTAAATTACCGGCATCGGCCTTCCCCATGCGCGAATCTAGAAGAGTAGGGTGAGGGTTCAAGACCCCACCCCAACCCCCGCAAAATTTCTTTCCATTACATGTACAATATAAAATTACAAAAATATGCCTCGGACATCCCCAGGCAAACTCAAAATCTCCGCATACATTCTAAAAGATTCATTGGCCCTTGCTTTCGATAAAAAATGCGAGTAAAATGTTTGGTCTTTTTACGTTCATACCGGGCATACCCACTGTGTGATTATAATCGTCGTCCATATTCTGTGTATATTGAGTCAATTATGATGATTCGATAAGTTTCTCAAAATAAAATGCACATGCAAAAAAACAACATGCGGCGAATCAAACTTCAGACAACTTTTAAAGATCTGTATTTGCTTATATACATGTACTTTGTTTCTTTTACACAGTGTTTATACATCTAATATTGCACCATGGTCAGGTATCAATTTTTATATTACGTCACAAGTATGACGCAGCTACGACGGAAGACCTAATCGTTGCTTGCAACGAGCTCGTCTCTAGTTACTAGTATCATTTGTGTTTCTTGGCACCGTTTCTTTCTTTCTATGTATTTAATCATTTAAACCTAAAAATCGAGATTTTTCGACAAATATAGCTATTTCTTCCAAATACAAAAATCTTTGATATGAATTTAGTATACTCATTAAAGAAATTAGGACACCGAATGACATGGTTAACTGTGGCTTCAGACTTCTACATAACAATAAATATGTATTAAGGTATTCGATGTATAACGACCACATTTTGTACCTAATAAATGAATGGTCCGATTTGCTTAATCATGATATCATTTTGAAGGTGTTATCAAATAAAAATACTCCACCAAAGGAATTTTCAAAATTTTAATTATGGTCCAACTAATTACACCTTGAATTTTGCATTGAAGTCTATGGGTAACGTATGTTTTATTAAGATGTTGTAAAAAGTAACTTATAATTCGTAAAACTCTCTTGGTTAATACATGCATAAACTTTCTTTTTATCAAAATATGAAATAAAATGAATCATTTACCGCAGATATTTTGACAAAATTAAAATTTTTCTTTTTCCATCAAGGGGAGATAACTCTTTAAAAACTTTTAAGGTGCAAAATAACCGGCTTCTTACATGTTGTCTGTCATGTAAATTTGTTTCATTTCACTTTCATAGTTATCTAGCAATAAATATTAAGCTATTTTAAAATGATCAAAATTGTTCAATATCCCTTCATTATACATTGAATACCTTAAAATGGAAATAACTTGGGGACTTTTTTATCCCGGGGATGATAGCATAATCGTTGATGCATAATTACAACGGTTTTCTCAGTGCTTTTGTCGTGTAATTTAAGATTATCTGACACGCATGTATGTTTCAATTAACAGAGAAACAAAACCTTGTCAGTGCAATGATTTTTCTTAATTTTTACAATATTTATGGATATTTGTTAAAATAATAGTTTAGCAGCTATCGCTAAAGCTATCACTTGCTAAGTTCAACACTAAATCGTGACACATACTGCTGCACTTCCAAGGATGCATTCAAATTTCTTGGCAGTAAGATTTAATATATAGTAAACTTTACTACAGTTGACAACACATTAACTCATTTTTTTCTATAATCATATCTCTTTTTAGAAAATGCGACATGGAAAACTTAGAAGTGACATATTTTATTAGAAAATTTCATAACGATTTAAATCTCACAATGCAAATGAATATGACCCAACGTATAACATTTAACAAATGCTAATCAATTCATTATGGAATGTAGCTAATACCATCTGTGATTACAGAATTCATCAAGCTCATTGTAGTTGCGCCGAGAGCCAAATGCTATGTCAAAAATTCACATTGTGTTAAGAACATAGCTCGGAGAATTTTTCATAATTGAATTACAATTATTATTGATTTTTTTTTTCACACAATTTTGAATGATATCAAACACTTTTTATTTTTCTCTTTCATTTCCAATTGTTATACTGCGTGCCTGAACATCTGAAAATAATAAATAATTGGTTGTTTCTAATCAGTCTATTTGAAGAATGCAAGCAGTTTATCTATGTATAATGAGTATGGTCCTGTGGTAAAATTAACACTTTAAAGATGCTTTTAGCATGATTTATCTTTTTAAAAAAATTCAAAGTTTGCTTTTATCAAAATTCAATCCATCATTCACTTACTCATTTGGCCAAATTGTACAGAAGGCGTTAAATTCAGCCTTGGTAAACACTTGCGATAGCTCTGTTATATTTTCATCTCCGATTTTTTTCTCGACATCCATTCGTATAGCAGCCTCTGCTTCCGGTGGACTACCAATCATATGTATCATCACTATAATATCCGCAATCCTTTGTTCATTGCTGTCCAGAGCTGGAGTGGAAGTGTTTTCGACGGACACAGTAGTCTGGGTAGCAGTGCTCACAACAGACATAGTTATTACATAATTGCTCAGGACATACGAAGATAAAAGAAAACTGCAAATTGAAACCGGCATCATTTTGACAATGTGGCTGTCAAAAATCTCAAAATGTCGGGTGAAGCTGGAAATATACATGTACAACATTGTGTTAACTGTAATAGAATTTTTTTTTTGCAATTGTTCGTTTTAATTTACGTTGGTAATAAAGAATAAATAATACATACCTAGTATGTTTCAACACTAGCAAAGGACATGTAACTACATAGGCAGTCAATTGCTCCTCTATAAAGGTCGAGACTTGGAAATCGATGACTTAAGGCGTGTGTATGTTGTGAAATGCAAATTAACTCTGATGATGAATGTCTGTCAACGGTTACCGGTGCACGAAGCGTTACCTTCGCGTATAATTAAATCGTTGTCTTAAACCTGTCCAACAGAAACTTTAAATACCACTGCAGATTATATAATGACCATAAACGTTCATATGGTATAAAAGGACATTCTAAGCAAGGAACGCAAGCAAATAACCAGTGATATTTAGTGTCATTACGTTTGGTCTGCATAAAATCCTTTCGTTTAAACCACTGATTTATGTGGTTCTTGCCTTTATTTTGTTATAGATTTAATTGATTACAGTATGCTTGCGTAAATACACAATACTTATATACAGTTCATACATACTTTTCAATTTATTTTTTAAATAGTTTTTGTTGCATTCTCATGACGCACAATAATATGCAATGAAATGAAACACAGTGGGGTTTTATTAGTATTACTGTAATAAGATCAAAGGTTAAAGGTTACAGAATTCACAATCAAAATCCTTCAATGTGTTTATATAGTAAAGAAAAATGAGATCTGTATCTTTCCTATAACTCTTTGACAATCTTTTTTTCTGAAATATGAAACACACAGGTCTAAAATTAGATGTAAATCGTTTGTTTACATAAATTTTTAACTTAAAATCGAATTACATTTCATAAAATAACTTTTTTCCCTGCTTCATTCTTATAAATAAATAACGGCAAAAACTCTCTGAGATAATGTAATAAAACAACAATGAATATTTAACTTTAAAAAAAATAGTGCTGAAAGAAACTGTAGCTTTAATATATATGGCGGAAGAACCCATCTTTGACACTTTTTGTATATAGGAATTGATAGTTTTATTGTCTTATAATGTTTTTTTTTAATTCTAGTCACAGTACTATGTTATTTATCTATGTGTTATATGAACAAGTTTGTTTCTATGGTGAAAATTACTGTGTTTTTAAGTAATTGTAGTTTACATTGTGGCATTTTATGTCGTTTTTTGTACTTTGTCATATATTATGATATTAATTCTGACTGACGTTTTTCATACTGTTGGATCATAATTACTCACTTAATTGTCTACGGATTTTCCGTTTTCCCAAATACAACAAAAAGGACACGGCGGGTGTGACGTGTCAGTATCTCCTCAATGGCACCTGTTCCTACTTTCATGTTGTAAGTTTTGAATTTACTGGGTGGGTGTAAATACAAAATTTACAAGTTGTTATGTTGTAAATTTTGTATTTACATCCACCCAGTAAATTTAAAATTTACAACATGACACTGCCTCTATTATTGTTAGAGGTCCGTATTTGCTCTGCTCCTGTATTGTCTTTTTCCTTTGGACTTTTGATTTTGAAATTTGTTCGTTATCACCAAATGTCATTCAATCAATGACTATGTTTATTCCTTAATCGATGTCTTGAGTTGTATCGTGTCAAACTGAGCACCGCCATATCACTTATCCATAAAACGAAAATTGTGATTCGTGTGGTTCTGAACAAAATTTGAAGAATGGACCCAGATAATTTAAGACCATTCAATTATCCAAGTGATGGATATATAGCTACGACTGAAAGAAAGAGGATCACATTGTCATTGGAAAATCTATACTGGGGATGTTTTTCAGAGGAGGGAAAGTTGAGCTTGGTTGATTTTTCTTTAGGGGAGAAATCTATGTCACGCTAACCATTACTGGAAAAGGGGTATGCCCATGTAGGAGACTCCATGGGGCGGTGAGTATGCTTAAGCATCAGACAACTTTTATGATTAGATATGTACGTGTTATCAATTTGGCAGCTGTAGGAAGCATATAGAATTTATTTATACTACATGTATCTGAGTTCCATGCAATACCGGTAGAAAGCATTGAAATAACCAAGGGTCGTAGCTACGTTACATCAATTTTAAAAAGTTCTTTTATATTTGCACTTTATATATATATATATATATATATATATATATATATATATATATATATATATATATATATATATATATATATATATATTCAATTTCATAATAGTAGTAGCGAATCGCGTTTTGTGGTTTATACACAGTATGCTTGCAAATCAATATAAAGAAAACATTTATTTTATCATTAAGTATATGACAAATACAATCATCATAGCCGAGAAGAGTGAGACCGTAAATCATAAGACTAGTACTAGAATTGCAGTTCGAAAGTACATATTTCTCTGCTTTTGTAATGTTACAGAGCATTATCTTACTGACGGGGTTTTCGTCTTACATATTTTTGCTAACACATTAATGTAGATTATGCAGTCATTTTTAATCACTGGCATTATGGTCAATGCCAGAAAGGGCGAAATATTTTGGTGGAGATGTCATAATTATTTTTTTTTTCATTATTTTAATGACACTCTGAAACTTATACGATTATACCAAAGGTTAGAAATTCATTAGGATATAAATATGCAATGCCATCTGTCGCTGTAGTCAATTTTCAGCACATGGCAATAGTGCTTAAATGTCATATATATTTTGTCAATAAGTGTCTCCCTCCCCCTTGCGCTAAAATTACGGGATTTTTTTTCTTCAAATTTTCTCAAATAAATTTTCTCCAATTTATTTTACATATCAGTCAAAAGTAAAACAAACAGTGTTGTTTTTTTCCGTCCTTCCCAATGACTATACTATGTGCCTGTACATCTGAAATAAATGATAAACGACTGTGTCTAATCATCGAAGTGGAAAAAAATGTAAACAGTTGTATGAAAATAGTCAAATGTAATAAAATAGCCTTATATTACCATTGTTTAAAGAAAAGTTAAATATATTCTTCTGCAAAAAAAAGGCTAAATTTTGATTCAATCATAACATGACTTACCCTCCTGGGTTGAATGAGCAGAAACGATCGTATTCGGCCTTCGTAAATACTTGTGAAAGATCCGTCAGGTTGCTCTCCCTGACCTTCTTGTCGACATATATACGTATATCAGCGATTTTACTTTCTGGTTGCCCAATGCTCAAAATGGCGACTATGGCCTCAATGAGCTTCGTTCTGTTTCCATCTGGAGCTTTAGTAGTAGTGCTTACCACAGGCAACGGTGTTACACTTGCAGATTTGCACAGGAAGTATGATGATAAAAGAAAAATATAAACCGAGCCCGACATCGTCATGACACGAATCTAATAAAAAAACCAAATAACGCAGTAGCCAAAAAAAATTGTTAAGATCTGCCCTTACCAAAGTAAAATTATTGCTGCAACAATGCCGCAATATTGCGGGAATATTGCAGCAACACATTTTTGTTACCAGAAACCAGATTTTGAGACTAGTGAAATGTTGCCGCTAGCTGCAACAACTTCTGGTAACATTTTGGCAATACTGCTGGAGTGTTGCCGCTAGCGGCAATAACTTCTGGCAACATTCTGGCAATACTATTAGAGTTATTTCTGTAAAAAATTATATTAACATGCACCTAGAATATTGCCACTAGCTGCAACAACTTCTGGTAATATTCTGGCTACACTCAGTATCATACTGCCAGAAATAATTTTCTGGTAACATCTACATGTATTTGATCATTTAAATCATGAACTAATATACATAATATATATAATTCGATCTGGCAATACTGCTTTAGGCATCATATTTGATTTCTGCTTTAAATTATAATTTAAGGAGAAGCCGAGCAGTGGAGAGGGGTTAAAAAATTGTCAATTATTTAGATATGATTTCAGTTATAACACCTCAAAATTTGCCAGAAGTTTACCACAAACTTTTCTTTTTCCTCTGATTTATTATGCTTACCGAGCTTGCAAAAGCTTTAGCAAAATTTAGACTTATAAAATTTTACACATTCAGCACAAGTCTAAAACTGTCAATTATAATTGCATGAATATTGCTTTTGTATACATATTTTTCCCCCAAAAAAAATATAAGTCGAAAAAATTAAATCTAATAAATATTTTATGATTAAAGTCTTATTCTAAGAAAGTCTCAATGATATTCCCTTTAATGGCATATAACTGTTATGCATGGTTACGATGTTTCACTTTAAAGGACTGTTTGAATCAACCCCCAACCCCCCCAACTCATGTTTTACGTGAAATACCGACCTGTCTGTTCTTTTGTAAAGGTATATTCTTTTTTATTAAGTTAAAATATCAGTCTACTTAGATTTGAGTATCTAAACTGCTCGATGCATGTTGAATTAAAAATTTTCGTATGCTGTTTGTTTCCACTTTTATTTTCGTTTCAATGTTAAGTTACGCGCGCGCTGATTGGTCGATCAAATCGCTAGCCGCCAATTTTCACATTCGAAGCTGCCATGTTGTCTTCCATCGAGCCTCCTGACAGTGATCAGTGGAGATGGTGAAATGAATGAAATACGGGAATTATCTGTAAACAAGGTTAAAAAATACACTGTCAATGGAGTGTTTATCTGTGAAAAAAAATCAACGGCTGAACTGAGGACGAATCTGAGTGAACGAATCGAGTGTTGACATCCCCTGCACCATGAGCACGTTTTTGAAAAAGTAAGTTTAGCAATAAAAATATATTCATTGAATGGCAGTTTAAACATGTTTGTTATAAGAATATAAACCGAAAGACTGCGATCTACCATTATACCAATGGGTTTAACACTTAAGAACCATGTGCGGATCTAGAATTTTAATTCTGGGGGGGGGGGCGGTTCGACGGTTATTTGAGGGGGTCCGAGGCATATTTTTGGTAATTTTATATTGTAATTTTAAAAAAATTGAAGGGGAAGGGGGTCTGAACCCCCCTGATTCCCCTTGAAACTGCTTAAAATCTGATAACAAATGCCAACGTGCTTATATGAAATCCATTTTTCTTCCCAGTAGGTCTGCCCTGGGTTTCACAGACCTGAAGAAAACCTAAAAAAGCTGTCACCTTACTGATTAAATGAATGGTGGAACTGGCAACCAAAAAAGAATGATGACGTAATTTGTTTAAGATTATGGAGAGGAACATATACACAACAGTGCTGAATTCCAATGTGGATATTGTTGTGATATTCTGATAGCTGTTTTTGTAATTGTTTATGTGTGAAATCAGAATGCCCACGAAGCTGTCAAAAAAAGGACATTTGGAATGCCTAGGACAATTGCCTTGATCAGTCGTAATACAGCAAGTGGTTGTGCAGGACTTGTGAACTATATGGTATGAGCTCTGCTTACGGTAAACAGTGAACTTTTGTCCATATCTGTCTGTGCGCGTTGTGTCAATCCGTCTGTGCGCGTTGTGTCAATCAAACTACAATACATGTTATTCTGCAGCAATAAATTGTCACTGATTGGCCGAGTACTTTTAGTCAAGTTTCATCATGATTTGTTCATTTAGTCAAGTTTCATCATGATTTGTTCATCATATTTGTGTTTATTGTATTTATGTGTTAAATTTAAAGATTATTAATTTTAACTGGTGTCCTTTATAAGCATGTTGAAATTCCAGTTTCAGGTCTCTAACATTATACATCATATTTTTAATTCAATACTTATTTTGTGCATGTTACATTGAATAATATAATTTTTTTACTTCTGTAATATTGTGTATACACAAACTGTTTTTTATTTTTTATTTTTGAAAGTCTTAATTTAATGTAATGCGAAATGTTAGTCTTGTTGTAACCTTTTTGCATCTTTAAAAAAATAAAACTGTAATGGCAATTAAAGATTTTTTTTTCATTTTGGTTGTAGATTAATATAATATACATGACTGCTTAAAATTACTGTATACATTTATTATTTATAAATATTGCATATATTGTACCATTGATGCCAGAGCACAGAAAATGCATTGAACCAATATTTCTGCAATGTCATTTTTCTTGTGCAAATGTATTGCCAGAAAGGTGTTGCAGCAACAATGTGTTGCAGCAAAACTTTTGCGGCAACATCTTTCTGGCAATATTGCCGCAATCTCATTTGCATACGAAAAACGCTACTGCAGCAATATTGCCGCAATGTATTGCCAGAAAGGTGTTGTTGCAACAATATGTTGCAGCAAAACTTTTGCGGCAATATCTTTCTGGCAATATTGCCGCAATCTCATTTGCATACGAAAAACGCTACTACAGCAACATTGCCGCAATGTATTGCCAGAAAGGTGTTGTCGCAACAATATGTTGCAGCAAAACTTTTGCGGCAACATAGTTCTGGCAATATTGCCGCAATCTCATTTGCATACGAAAAACGCTACTGCAGCAACATTGCCGCAATGTATTGCCAGAATGTTGCTGCAGTATTGCTGCAATAATGCCAGAATGTGTTGCCAGAAGGTCAATATTTTGGTAAGGGTGATAATTTTGTCCCAATAATTTAACAAACTGTGATAGAGATGGCATTTGCATTTCCAAAGATTAAACATACCTAGTGTGATTTTTGTTCCCTGTAACAGTGATTACTTGTACATATCGGCAGTGCAAATCTCCCTTTGAAACGACGAGGCTAGGAATCGATGACTAAAGGTGTATGTGTGTGTGTTGTTAAATGCAAATTATCTCTGATGATGAATGTCTTTCACCATCTACTGGTGCACGAAGTTTTACGAATGTGAATATACGTTTACGATGAAAAAATCTTGACTTGAAACGACCTCACAGAAAAAAAAACTTATCAATTTAAAAGCTATGTAACGACGACGAGTTTTTATTCATATAATGTATGCAACTTTGTACACACTATATGTATACATTAAGTAAAGAACAGGTAAATAATCGCATCATTTGTTTAAAAGTTCTGTCAAGATATGTCAAAGTATAGTATTACTTGTTGCAGATGATACTATGCTATATTTATAAATTATATAATGTTTATTATATTTATGCGCATACAAATATAGATATAGGTTTTTTATTGCAAATGTTTTTCATAAAACAGATAATATAAGGTTTGAAGTAATTAAGCACAGCATTGTTAAATGCCTTTAAGTTACATGTCACGTAATTTTAATACATTTACTGCAAACTCATCTTCCTCAGATTTCTTGTGTTTTCACGCGAAATGTTTTCCCATCCTTGTCAAAGCCCTCCACAAAAATAACAAAATTCTCGACCTGTAAACCACAAGTGGAATAGATTGTTGAGATATATCCTGGAGTTGTTTACATTGAGGAATATTTCAGAGATAAATTCTTCATGAATTCTATACAAAAACTAATAAAAAAAAAGTACTTACATCTGGGAATTTGTCTATTAAAGTCAAATAAATTCCAGGTATTCGACTTCGATTAAGTTTTCTTAGCGCTTTCTTGAAATTCGCAATTTCGATCAAATGTAATCCTAATACAGTTGCTGGATCGCTTATTCTTACTGACAATACGACCCTCTGTCCTAAAATATTTTTAAAAAACTTTTAATGATAACTGTAAAGAATGATACTATGTTTACAAGTATATTGTTTACAAGTATAAACGTTGGTTTTCATCATAGACACTTCTCCGGGAATGTCGACAGAAGTAGAGGCCTTAGACAAGTTCATACAGTATATAGCGAGATCATCAAGCCCTGCCAGTTACAAGTTTGTGTTGGCGACAGTAGGAAAAGATGGTAACAATCCTGAATAAACAAACATAACTCGTAACTTATATATATTGTAGATTAAATGTAACCAAATGATATCAAATTTTATCAAATTGTCCATAACATAACATTAAACAAGAATGACAATACGTTTGAAGTTTATTAATAAAGATCAGACACATACTTATACATGTAACACTCGCCACCCCCACCCCCCCCCCCCTCTCTATCTTACATAATTAATGTTTACATAAATAAATACTAAGATACACATTTTACGGAATCTATTTCACTATATTGAATATATTTTCCTTGTGAAAAATCTTCTTAACACTTGTAATAATATATAATCTATTTTCTGCTTTTCTACAGTTGAAAACATTGATGTTAACTTTTTTCAACGGTATTTGAAATGCGGAAAGCAGTATCTAAGATAATGTTTGATACTCAACCATACTGTGATAAGCCGATTCTAGAGGCAATTAACATGGGTAAGAATCAGTCCATAATATGCATAATAATGAAATAAGTTTCACTGAGAACCGAAACATTTTCACAATTTCACAATTCAATTTTGTTTCTTTTAACAGTATCCAAAGTTGTTCCGAAACTCTCCAATGTATACATATTTACGGATTCTGTACCATCAGCGAAGAACAAAGAAAGTCCTGATTTGGAAGCTAAAAAACTTGTTATGAATTTCTATCTAAAGGAGACATGCAGTGTTCCTTTAGTCAAGTCTTTTAGACAGAAAATATCTCATAACATCAAGAAAGGTATATGTACATGCAATAATACAGGTTTTATGTCCGATTTGTACATTTGTCATGTTGTATTAAACCGATATCTTAAATTTTAAGTATTGTAATGTTTTATAGTGTCTCGTCAACGTCGGAGTGCCTTTTCGGTTCCTCTTAGCTTTTCACAAATCGCCAGCAGCTCAGGGGGTAAGATATACACAGGCATATCATCGCTTAATTTGCTTAATATTGTAAGTCTCTGCTTAATGATATGTCAAAACATATACCATAAGATGCTGAAAATAAAAACTCAAGCTTTTCGTGATACACAATTTTGCCTCACTTGATTAAAAGGGTATAACGCTTTGTTGAAAAGATCACACATTTAAGGAAAGATAGATACATCGTTCATCTTTCGTAATAACTTTTCAAAACTTAAGCATATTGATTTATCCTTTTAGGGTTCCTCTTTGGACCCAGAGGTGACAATAGTGAAGCTTGACTTTCCCGGTGGCTTCGGTGGTTTTAGTACTTTGTCTGTACCGGCTGATTCAACGATTACAAAACTTATCATTAAAATTGATGGAATATCGGTTTTACCAACATCCAGAATTAAAGACCAAAATGGTAAAGAAACGGCAAGTCAGCTTAATGTGAGATAAGTTCTTTGCTGTGTTAACTATAATATCGGTGAACATTTTTACGATTATTGAACTTTGTGAATTTTCAGGTAACCTTCTGTACGCCGGTGCCAATGGACAAACAAACATTACTGAATCCGATTTTGGGACCGTAACACTCATGGAAATAGTTGTACGCATGCATATATTGATGTTGAACATTGTTACAATATTATTTCATTTTCGTTGGGTTTTTTTTCTTCACATGAATGGTATCGTCTCAATTTTGATATTGAAAGTTACCACTTATGTAATTACAGAATCCTACACCGGGTCTTTATTTCATTGAAAAAAATATAAATACCTACTGGAAAGTGGAAGTACGAGCTGTGAGTGAACTCGACTTTAGCGCTCAACTTATGATATCGGACGCCAACAGCTATGCCCTGACGGAGATCGAGGGGAGACCAACCGTGGGTATGTACATGTATAAATGTATATGTTTGATCAACTTCTACTATTGCATTGCCAGTCATTTCAAGTAAAAAAAGTTTGAGATAAACTATATGTAATGATATCTCAATTAAAAAAATGTAAACGTCAATCATTTTAAAAACAATGTATACCAATTCTTCTATACGGAGTTCGGAATTCCTTATTTGTTTGCATCTCATTAATACTAAACCAAAAAATGGACATGGAATTATTTTATGGATTTTTTTTGATTTAAGAATTAATAAAGTTATGTAAACTAAAACTGCCAAAGATTTCTTCAACTAAGTCAACTTACATTTTGTATGTTTGACGATCAATCGTGTCCGTAAAACCACCTATGAATTAAACACAACATTTATGTTTTCTTTTGCTCAAACAATTTATAAAAACTTTATAAAAACGTTTTATCAGGGGAAAACGTCACTGTTATTGTGACTGTGAGTTTACCCGAAAATGTCACAAGCGTGTCGGACCTGGTGCTCTTGAATAGCAAAGGAACCACATTGACCAACAGTAAATTACAGAAGTACTCTGGACACAAACAGGGGGTGTACTACTGCAACGTCATAATCCCGCCAGAGGTACGTCATTACAAATATTATAAAATTGTTATGTACATGTATATCAAAGCACATGAAATTCTGGCCCACATTCATGAAAGAAATATCAAAATCAGTGTATCAATCATCTGAGAAATGCCTAATTACTTATAAGTTTTAGTTGTAGCGTCCTCTCTGATATACATGTATTTTATTTATTTCTTAATTATAATACGCATTATGACTATTACTATTATTATTACTCTATTATTTTAAAGAAATATTTATTTTTATTGTCCAATTTTATACGAAGCCCTTTTTTTCAAGACGCCATAAGAACTTTGAATCAGTTTAAGATAAATTATAATTCTTCATTCAATAATTTTATTTTGAGTAGTTTTTATCAAATGAAAGTACATGTAATAATTGAACAGTTTTAATTGCTCATAGGATTTTCAAATTGCTATTGATGGAGAGGATGGGCAAGCGACACAATTCAGACGACTTCATACTGAACTTATTTCCCCTGTGCTGATAAAACTAGATATACACCCGTTTCCAAGTAAGTTTTAAATGGATATGAATAAGTAAATGTTATCAAAGTACATGTAGCTAAACAAAGAAATCTGTACCCCTCATTGATGAGCATATCATCCAAAATATTACATCTCCCTCCTTGTCTATGATAAAGAATAAGTATGCATGCATGATATACGTGTAATAGCATAATTCAATTCTAGATCAAAAATCGAAAATTAGCTTCCTTTCATAAGTTCCTGTATTTAAACGGTTATAGTTTCCTATTTTTGTATTTAAACGTAAACCTTTATTGCAGATCCTTTGTACACGGGGAGAAACTTCATAATTCAGTACACAGTCACAAACTTGGGGGCCGGTCTGACTGAAATACTGACAAGTATTAGGGACAGCCAACAGTTTGCCGTTAGTCCCTTCAATAAGACACACCAGCTGGCGGCAGGGGCCAACATCACGGACATGTTTGTGCTCCACGGGGGAGCGACCCAAGGGATAACCACGTGTGTATCTTATTAAATTGAAGTGAAATAAAAAATGAATAGTACACACATCTTAAACTCAACTTACTCTATTGAGCAACTTGGATTGTGATTGTAGATCGGTGACCATCACCGCTGAGCCACTGACGTCAGGGAATTCAAACTTCCAATACTCTATATTTTCTCTTACAACAGAAGACCCGAGTAACAAGGTGAATGTTTATATATGTTTGTAGTAGTTTACCACTGTTTTATAGAATATAAAATTATAATGATGTACGCTTGTTTTCGTTTTGGCATTTTTGTCAGTTCAAGAGGAGGACCATTATTTTTTGTTGTAAATGTTTTAAATTTTTTTAGAATAAGGCGTATTGTCGAAAGGATATGTTAATATAAAAATTTCTAAATTTAACCAAAAATCGACTCATTTCACGATGTTCGCCTGAAACTAAAAACACATAACAAAACAGAATGTCTTGAGTATTCCATCTTTAAGAGACATAAAACTTTAAATGGTGAGTAGAAATAATGAAAACCCCTTCGCAATGACTTGATACAAATACGTATTATGTTGTCCTCAAGGTGGTATAGGACACCTATCGATATTAATGTGGATAATACTTTCATCGGTTTAGAATTTTACAATGTTTGATCCAAAAATATGTTTAAACTTTTATGAAAGATAGAATTTATGCTTTCATAAATTTACAGCCTCTAATCCACTGTGCTACGCGTTCGGTAACAACTTTGGGAAAGAAAAATTTTTTAAAACTATACTTGCATTTATTTTTTTATTTCGTTAAGAAGTATGTCACAATATGAAGGTGATCCATTTTACCTTAATTCTTTTATGATTCAATAAATTCTAGACTCCGGATACCACTCCACCGGACTGCAACATTACGAAGGTCATCGGAAGCTGCAGTGGTGTCACGCAATGTGACTGCAACATGACAGTGGTCACAACGAAACTAGAGATCTTTGACATAGGAGAGGGCATCAAGACGATTTCCTACGGAGGGTCGGGAGGAAACGGTGTCAATTTTACACACAAACCATTCATCGCAGGACTTGAATTAAGCCAATGAACTGTTATAGCAAAACTAGTGTGAGAAATTATCTTCCGTTATTTGTTTACTTAAATTCATGTTACAGTACAGCTAGTATCTATAGTATCTATGTTCAACCACGCTCATATCAATATGAGGGGGGTTCTATTCGTTTATGACTTTAATACAAGTGCATGCACAATTACGTGTATCCAAATCAATTTTAGAGCTGATCAATCGTAAAATCATTTCCACCAAGCCCGTCATCTAGATAGCAATCAAGATGAACGTTTAGATGAATATGGTGAAAGACCATTATCATCAATGCACTTAATAGTTAAATTTAATGTAACGCACAATGTACTTTTTATTCTGCTCGGTTTTTCATTCATCCAACAAATCATCCACAAGTCAAGGAAATTCCAGTTTTTCAAATGAAGGGCCACGTCCTCTTTTAAGGAGAGGAGAGGATCATATAGAATCAATGTATCCATACAAACCTATTCTCAGGAAACCATTTCATCACGAAAGACCAATCTTGTGTTGAAGCATTTTTGGCTAGCGTAATTTCAATATTGCTCAGGAGATAGTTTGGGGCCATTATGAAGGAATAAATTTTAAACAAAAAAAAATACATATGAATATAACGGAATGAACATGATATATGGCAATTTATGTATTGTTACAACCAGATATCCCAGAACAATATTGCAACTTGAAGATGAGTTAAACATTTAGTTTGACATAGGTATATGAAGAAAAATAAAATATCAAAACGTACATTTTGTTCTTTCTGATATAGTGCAAATTTTCAGTGTTATTTTCTCTCCTGTATAAAGAACACGTGTATTTCAAAAGAGATATTTATCATTTTGATACTTATGCTTAAGGAGTCTCTGACAGACTTCTATTTTTTTATGCAGTTTTAAATTTGATTTGAATTTATCCAGTGCAGATTGTTGCCGGGCCTAGGAGGACATTACTTTGACTGACTGGACGTCCACAAGTACATGCACTGTCCCGGTGAATCCATCATGGACCCCTGGACCATGCACAACGACCCCTCCCCCGACCACAACCACTGGTCCAACAACCGACTCCTCGACTTCTGTGACAACAGATTCCTCCACGTCTAATGCAGGAACTACAAGCGTCGGATCTACTAACGGACAGACAGGCGGTGGAAGCGTGACGTCGACATTATCAGTAACACAGACAGGATCAAATGCCGCCGCCTCCCAGAGTGGGGGTGTGAATCCAACTTCAGGTTCTTCAGCGGTTACCACGACTGTAACATCGGTATACTTAATATATACAAAACTATAAAGTTGCTTATCAAAATAAATAAAGAGGTTTAATTTTTTTAAATCCAATCTTCAAACCTATAAATATATACGTTATTAAATCGTTGCTTTTTAAAAAAGTATTATTTAAAAAATATATCTGATGATAATAATTTTACTGTAGGCTTCGTCCAGTTCCAATTCCAACGGAAGCGAAAATGGTTTGAGCACAACCTGGAAAATCGTCATTGCAACGTCCGCCACGGCAATCTCTGTGGCGGCCCTGTTCACGGGAGGGATTCTATTGAGGAAAAAGTTCACCTCCGTGTCACCAAACTGATTTTTACATCCAGTTGAACTTTATTTATTTATTGTTGACATTTTCTTTATTTTGTAATCTGATTTACGCTTAAATCTCTTGTGTTTTTCTTTATCATATTTCATATCGCCAGCGTTTTTGCTATTGTTCGTTTTATCGGTCAAATGTTTTAATTTAAAAAGGGGATACATTTATCACGAAGTTATCAAGTATACTGTCGCATTTACGGGAGTTGTTTTGTTCAATAACATAATAGTGCAAAAATCTTCTTTATGTACATTGCAACGCATTGGAAGATCGTTTTCTTGATAAAAAAAATAAGACTATTAAAGTAATAACGTTGATATAGGAAAATAAAAGGACATTTGTAAATTACATGTATTTATGTATTTTCCTCGTTTTTTTCTATGATTCTGAAACAGTGTATAACACTTCTGTCGATTTTTAACTATTTATTATTGTTATATTTGTGCATCTTGAGAAGTTTTATTAAAATTCTTTACCATTATGCGTGATTCTATCCTTGTCTAAAAAGATTTTGTTCATAAATTAAAAAGGGTAAGTGGTAAATTAAGAACACATCACAACAAATGCATGTTTCTTGATCCAATTACTTAACGAGTGACTTTTATATTAAGCCTTTACTTATTTATGATTAAAATTTTTTAAAAAATCTATTGAATTCCAATAATAGACATTTTATCTGCGATAAAAATATAAGAAAAAATTTAAGTTTTAAGAATGGACATAGAAATGTCTATATGTATATTAAAGTGAGAGGAGACAGGTCTATTTATAAATTGTTTCGCTAGCTGTTGATATTATATGCAAAGGTAAAGGAATTTGTTTGGGAAAAGTCTTGTCGCATGAATAAATCACAACAATTAGCGTAAACAGTGATCATGACTGCTTTTAGTCCTGAGAGAAACACAAGAAATCCGGCATGCTTTTATACGATCCCTATTACAATTAATGCACGAATCTTATCATCAAAACTAAGATGAAGACAATACACACACACATTACATTTATACCAGGTATGTTTCCGAATATTGAGCTCTTTCATAATCTTTCCATTGTTAAAACAAACACATATAAAAACACAACGATCACCAGATCAAACAACCATAAGTACTGGTATGATTTGTCTCTTGTTACCGTTCCTTTCTTTCTATGTGTTTAATCATTTAAACCTAAAAATTGAGATTTTTCGACAAATATAGCTCCCTGCAAATACAAATTTTTCGACAAATATAGCTCCCTCCAAATACAAAAATCTTTGATATGAATTTAGTATACTCATAAAAGAAATTAGTACACCGAATGACACGGTTAACTGTGGCTTCAGACTTCTACATAACAATAAATATGTATCAAAATGGAAATAACTTGGGGATTTTTTTTATCCTGGGGATGATAGCATAATCGTTGATGCATAATTACAACGGTTTTCTCAGTGCTTTTGTCGTATAATTTAAGATTATCTGACACGCATGTATGTTTCAATTAACAGAGAAACAAAACCTTGTCGGTGCAATGATTTTTCTTGCTTTTTACAATATTTATGGATATTTGTTAAAATAGTTTAGCAGCTATCGCTAAAGTTATCACTTGCTAAGTTTAACACTAAATCGTGACACATACTATTGCACTTCCAAGGATGCATTAAAAAAATTTTGGTAGTAAGATTTAATTTATAGTACACCTTACTACAGTTGACATCACATTAACTCATTTTTTTTCTATAATTATAACTCTTCTTAGAAAAGGCGACATGGAAAACTTAGAAGTGACATATTTTATTAGAAAATTTCATAACGATTTAAATCTCACAATGCAAATGAATATGACCCAACGTATAACACTTCACAAATGCTAATCAATTCATTATGGAATGAAGCAAATATCATCTGTGATTACAGAATTCATCAAGCTCATAGGAGTTGCGCCGAGAGCCAAATGCTATGTCAAAAATTCACATTGTGTAAAGAACATAGCTCGGAGAATTTTTCATAATTGAATTACAATGTTATTGATTTTTTTCTTCACACAATTTTGAATGATATCAAACACTTTTTATTTTTCTCTTTCATTTCCAATTGTTATACTGCGTGCCCGAACATCTGAAAATAATAAATAATTGGTTGTTTCTAATGAGTCTATTTGAAGAATGCAAGCAGTTAATCTATGTATAATGAGTACGGTCCTGTGGTAAAATTAACACTGTAAAGATGTTTTTAAGCATGATCTATCTTTTTAAAAAAATTCAAAGTTTTATCAAAATTCAATCCACCATTCACTTACCCATTTGGCCAAATTGCACAGAAGGCGTTAAATTCAGCCTTGGTAAATACTTGCGATAGCTCTGTTACATTTCCATCTCTGATTTTTTTCTCGACATCCATTCGTATAGCTGCCTCCGCTTCCAGTGGTTTACCAATCATATGTATCATCACTATAATATCCGCAATCCTTTGTTCATTGCTGTCCAGAGCTGGAGTGGAAGTGTTTTCGGCGGACACAGTAGTCTGGGAAGCAGTGCTCACAACAGACATAGTTACTACATAATTGCTCAGGACATACGAAGATAAAAGAAAACTGCAAATTGAAACTGGCATCATTTTGACAATGTGGCTGTCAAAAATCTCAAAAGGTCGGGTTAAGCTGGAAATATACATGTACAACATAGTGTTAACTGTAAAAGAATTTTTTTTTTTTTGCAATTCTTCGTTTTAATTTACGTTGGTAATAAAGAATAAATAATACATACCTCGTATGTTTCAACACAAGCAAAGTACATGCAACTACATAGGGCAGTCAATTCCTCCTCTATAAACGTCGAGACCTGGAAATCGATAACTTAAGGCGTGTGTATGTTGTGAAATGCAAATTAACTCTGATGATGAATGTCTGTCAACGGTTACCGGTGCACGAAGCGTTACCTTCGCGTATAATTAAATCGTTGTCTTAAACCTGTCCAACAGAAACTTTAAATACCACTGCAGATTATATAATGACCATAAACGTTTATATGGTATAAAAGGACATTCTAAGCAAAGAACGCAGGCAAATAACCAGTGATATTTAGTGTCATTACGTTCGGTCTGCATAACATCCTTTCGTTTAAACCACTGATATATGTGGTTCTTGCCTTTATTTTGTTAAAGATTTAATTGACTACAGTATGCTTGCGTAAATACATAATAATTATATACAGTTCGTATATACTTTTCAATTTATTTTTAAAATAGTTTTTGTTGACTTCTCATGACGCACAATAATATGCAATGAAATGAAACGCAGTGGGGTTTTATTAGTATTACTGTAATAAGATCAAAGGTTAAAAGTTACAGAATTCACAAAATCCTTCAATGTGTTTATATAGTAAAGAAAAATGAGCTCTGTATCTTTCCTATAACTCTTTGACAATCTTTTTTTCTGAAATATGAAACACACAGGTCTAAAATTAGATGTAAACCGTTTGTTTACATAAATTTTTAACTTAAAATCGAATTACATTTCATAAAATAACTTTTTTCCCTACTTCATTCTTATAAATAAATAACGGCAAAAACTCTCTGAGATAATGTAATAAAACAACAATGAATATTGACCTTTCAAAAAATAATGCTGAAAGAAACTGTAGCTTTAATATATATGGCGGAAGAA
The DNA here is from genome assembly GCF_963853765.1 of Magallana gigas. Lineage (NCBI taxonomy): Eukaryota > Metazoa > Mollusca > Bivalvia > Ostreida > Ostreidae > Magallana > Magallana gigas. The sequence goes on along the minus strand of NC_088857.1, from coordinate 26,379,995 downwards.
CCCATCTTTGACACTTTTTGTATATAGAAATTGATAGTTTTATTGTCTTATAATGTTCTTTTTTAATTCTAGTCACATTACTATGTTATTTATCTATGTGTTATATAAACAAGTTTGTTTCTATGGTGAAAATTACTGCGTTTTTAGGTAATTGTAGTTTACATTGTGGCATTTTATGTCGTTTTTTGTACTTTGTCATTTATTATGATATTAATTCTGACTGACGTTTTTCATACTGTTGGATCATAATTACTCACTTAATTGTCTACGGATTTTCCGTTTTCCCAAATACAACAAAAAGGACACGGCGGGTGTGACGTGTCAGTATCTCCTCAATGGCACCTGTTCCTACTGTCATGTTGTAAGTTTTGAATTTACTGGGTGGGTGTAAATACAAAATTTATACAAGTTGTTATGTTGTAAGTTTTGTATTTACATCCACCCAGTAAATCTAAAATTTACAACATGACACTGCCTCTATTATTGTTAGAGGTCCGTATTTGCTCTGCTCCTGTACTGTCTTTTTCCATGCAATACCGGTAGAAAGCATTGAAATAACCAAGGGTCGTAGCTACGTTACATCAATTTTAAAAAGTTCTTTTATATATATATATATATATATATATATATATATATATATATATATATATATATATATATATATATATATATATGTTGTCAACCAGCTCAATTCGTTGGAACAATTCAATTTCATAATAGTAGTAGCGAATGGCGTTTTGTGGTTTATACACAGTATGCTTGCAAATCAATATAAAGAAAACATTTATTTTATCATTAAGTATATGACAAATACAATCATCATAGCCGAGAAAAGTGAGACCGTAAATTATAAGACTAGTACTAGAATTGCAGTTCGAAAGTGCATATTTCTCTGCTTTTGTAATGTTACAGAGCATTATCTTACTGACGGGGATTTTGTCTTACATATGTTTGCTAACACATTAATGTAGATTATGCAGTCATTTTTAATCACTGGCATTATGGTCAATGCCAGAAAGGGCGAAATATTTTGGTGGAGATGTCATAATTATTTTTTTTTCATTATTTTAATGACACTCTCCAAACTTATACGATTATACCAAAGGTTAGAAATTCATTAGGATATAAATATGCAATGCCATCTGTCGCTGTAGTCATTTTTCAGCCCATGGCAATAGTGCTTAAATGTCACATATATTTTGTCAATAAGTGTCTCCCTCCCCCTTGCGCTAAAATTACGGGATTTTTTTTTCAAATTTTCTCAAATAAATTTTCTCCAATTTATTTTACAAATCAGTCAAAAGTAAAACAAACAGTGTTGTTTATTTCCGTCCATCCCAATGACTATACTGTGTGCCTGTACATCTGAAATAAATGATAAACGACTGTGTCTAATCATCGAAGCGGAAAAAATGTAAACAGTTGTATGAAAATAGTCAAATGTAATAAAATAGCCTTATACCATACCTGTATTACCATTGTTTAAAGAAAAGTTAAATATATTCCTCTGCGAAAAGCTAAATTTTGATTCAATCATAACATGACTTACCCTACTGGGTTGAATGAGCAGAAGCGATCGTATTCGGCCTTCGTAAATACTTGTGAAAGATGCGTCAGGTTGCTCTCCCTGACCTTCTTGTCGACATCTATACGTATATCAGCGATTTTACTTTCTGGTTGCCCAATGCTCAAAATGGCGACTATGGCCTCAATGAGCTTCGTTCTGTTTCCATCTGGAGCTTTAGTGGTAGTGCTTACCACAGGCAACGGTGTTACACTTGCAGATTTGCACAGGAAGTATGATGATAAAAGAAAAATATAAACCGAGCCCGACATCGTCATGACACGAATCTAATAAAAAAAACAAATAACGCAGTAGCCAGAAAAAATTGTTAAGATCTGATAATTTTGTCCCAATAATTTAACAAACTGTGATAGAGATGGCATTTGCATTTCCCTCTTATAAGCTTTTCCAAAGATTATACATACCTAGTGTGATTTTTGTTCCCTGTAACAGTGATTACTTGTACAGATCGGCAGTGCAAATCTCCCTTTGAAACGACGAGGCTAGGAATCGATGACTAAAGGTGTATGTGTGTGTGTGTTGTTAAATGCAAATTATCTCTGATGATGAATGTCTTTCACCATCTACTGGTGCACGAAGTTTTACGAATGTGAATAATTCTTGACTTGAAACGACCTCACAGAAAAAAAACTTATCAATTTAAAAGTTATGTAACGACGACGAGTTTTTAATCATATAATGTATGCAACTTTGTACACACTATATGTATACATTAAGTAAAGAACAAGTAAATAATCGCATCATTTGTTTAAAAGTTCTGTCAAGATATGTCAAAGAATAGTATTACTTGTTGCAGATGATACTATGCTATATTTATAATTTATATAATGTTTATGATATTTATGCGCATACAAACAAAGATATAGGTTTTTTATTGCAAATGTATTTCATAAAACAGATAATATAAGGTTTGAAGTAATTAAGCACAGCATTGTTAAATGCCTTTAAGTTACATGTCACGTAAAATTTTAATACATTTACTGCAAACTCATCTTCCTCAGATTTCTTGTGTTTTCACGCGAAATGTTTTCCCATCCTTGTCAAAGCCCTCCACAAAAATAACAAAATTCTCGACCTGTAAACCACAAGTGGAATATATTGTTGAGATATATCCTGGAGTTGTTTACATTGATGAATATTTCAGAGATAAATTCTTCATGAATTCTATGCAAAAACTAATAAAAAAAAGTACTTACATCTGGGAATTTGTCTATTAAAGTCAAATAAATTCCAGGTATTCGACTTCGATTAAGTTTTCTTAGCGGTTTCTTGAAATTCGCAATTTCGATCAAATGTAATCCTAATACAGTTGCTGGATCGCTTATTCTTACTGACAATACGACCCTCTGTCCTAAAATATTGTTTAAAAACTTTTTATGATAACTGTAAAGAATGATTCTATGTTTACAAGTATATTGTTTGGTAAATAATATTAAAAGATATCAACCAGACTCGTAAATGTTGTGATAACTTGTAACCTGTAGGTGGATGAGAGGTTCGGATCCAGTGTGTCCCTTTTTGAACCAGGAACTGATGGTAAATGTGGAACGGTTTAGCTTTCGCATGTTTTGTCTGAGATAGAATTGACCAATTACCTGTAACAAAAAACGATTACATGTGAATCATATGTCATATTTTTTCTAATGTTTCGAATTTTTAGAATTGTATGACATGGTTTAATGTTGATAAAATAATTGTGAATGTTATAATTTAGTGTTGTTTGAAATGCGGTTATCCAAGACAAACCTATGCGCGAAACATTCACGAGAATTATCATTTTATTTGGGTTCTTTTTGGTAAATAAATTTACGTTTATTTACATAGTGGATGATACGACTGCTTATTTTGACAAATATTTACCTATCGATCGTTTTTGTTTACATTGGCCTGTTAACAGAAGGGAAATTGTAAGGTCTTTCTCACTCTGCATCGCTTGAATATATCGTATTGTGACGTCGTTTCTAGGTACTGCATCGCTGAACACATAAATTTTTGATCCATACTCCGCCACTGTGGCAGCTAATAACAAATAAAAAAAATTACAATAAATATATATATTTAGAGAATTTAACATTTTTGATCTTCGGAAACAAATGCTAAGATTATGTAGAAAAATTGCATTCTGTAAAATGCGTTCAGATTCTACAGAATTTGTTATAGTATACCTGCTTCGGTTCCCGATATAGAGAAAGTGCATGAACGGTTGCTGGCTATGTTGATGGATCCAAATGCAGTCAAAATATCATTACCATTTGTCTTAGTTATTACAGTCGGACTGGTTTGACCTTGGATTGTATAAAGCAAAAAATTAAACACACAATTAGACAACTTTCACAATTAACCTTATATGCAAATATAAATAAATATGAAAAATAAAAGTAAATTCTTGCCGTGTAATTCTAATAGTTTGATTTTATATATTCATACCGCGTACAGGTCAATAAGGCACCTGGTACACTCGGCACGCGTGAAAAAAAAATAATTTGGCACTTGGTAAATCAGGCACCTAGTGAGTTTGTTACCCGCATCTCGGTTTACCCGTTGCCGGGTTGACTAGTATTCTTTATACTGAGCAGTTCTAAACATTGCCATACGACATTTTCCGTATCTTTGGAGGATTTTATTGTAAATATCATACGTTCGATATATTTACCATTGGGTTTTTTTTTATAAAGACAAATAAATATACCGGTGTAATTAGGTATCAAAATAATTGTGTATTGTTTAGAGGGAATGGTTTAATAAAAATAACTGCAATCAAAAACAGACAATAATTTTTTTTCACCCGAGGAGTGTCCAGAGATAACTACGATTAAAATGTGTCGTTGATTACCATACATACTAGTGAATAAAAAACCCAACACTTTACCATAATTAGTATAAACAAGTATGTAGTTATATGGGTTGCTTCCTGCGGATATCAGTTTCTGAATTTCCTGCCTGATGGCATCTCTTTCAGTTGAAACACTGGTATCAATGACGAAACACAATGATACTCCGGCATGAAGTTGGAGCAAACCTTCAAATTTACCATCTCCAAATACTGTTCTCAGACTATTGGCTTATAAAAATAAAAAGTGAAAATTTCATTTTGAAGATTCTATGAAATATAATTTCCAGATCTTTTATCTTAAAAAATCTTTATTCAAACCCATTTTTAAAAAAAAAGAGCAAGCGATATTGAAAAAAATTACTTTGCCCAGCAAAAAAATATGTTGTGTGCTTAATTGCCAAATCAGCAACTGCTCCGTGTTCTTGGAATAACGGGGAATAATCAGCAGTTACTGTCTCTTTGTTGATTCCTCCAACCGCCGCAGATGTTGTGGCGCTGGTGTCAAATTTCCCGCCATGACTACATTTTCCCTGTGTATCAGTTGTCGGCTCTAAAGGAATCATGTAAATTAATGCTATAAATAAATTACTGAGAATTTTAATTAAAAATCTTTACAATTTCAGTTACTTGATGGTTTAAATCTTTATAATTTCAGTTACTTGATGGTTTAACAATGTCTTGTCCACTTCTGTATCCACTTGTTATCTTGGTAGTGGATAACAATGGAGGATCAAATAAGCAGGGAAGAGTCTGTCTGTAAGATATAATGATATATGCAAAGATTTGATTCCTTTTATTGTTCAGACCAGGCTTACTTGAATTGTGCATACAGAATAGAAAAGAAGTCACGATACTTGTCTCGGTGCTACACCCCAAAAATATTTAACATACATCTACAAGCATACAAACCCGCAATTTTTACATGTATCTTCACTGGGACCTGACACTTGACGCAAAGTTTTCCCAGGAATTCCTGGTAAAAATGAATACACGACAAGAAAATTAAGATAACTTCATCCTCACGTTCTTTACAAGAGAAAAAAAATGAATCATAAAATACGTTACCCAAATCACTGTAATAACTTGAAGGATTAATTTTGTTCCAATTCGTGTTGCTATAAAAGTCTTGCAGAACATGCAAATATTGACCAATCACGTGGCGAGCAGTTGCATAGTTTGGTTGAGAGACGTTCAAAGCATCAAATGCCTCCGACCGCAGCCTCAGCAAAATGTCGTTTCCTAAACATTTACGTCTATATTATATTTCACTTTTTATATCATTGTAATAGCAATTATATAAAACAGTCTAACCTAGTCTTTCATCCAATCAGCAGTCGTTTAATATTGTTATTTTCTATGTTCAAAGTGACGTCAAATTTTCAATCGACAGCTTAGAGAAATGAAATCAAAAGAGAATATATATTTGATCACTTTGGATCGGTCATCTTTTAAGTGCGTTGATTATTAATTATAAAATAAGTTGGGTCATAGTGATTACAAATTTAAGTGACTGAGAAGGGTTGGTCTCTACGATCCATCTGTCCTCTATTAAGATTTTACTTTTCATGACCTGATAATATTCTTTTGATAACAGGAGACAAGTAGGCCTGTAGACGCACAATGAGTGTACCTTGGGTGATTTGTTCTCCGTTGAAGTGCCAGGCGGCTTTAGCAGAATTCTCATGCTCCACCCTTGTGTTGTAGTTCACAATGTCGTCAATAGCAGACTGCAATTTTGTCTCTGGGACGTACGCTAAAGGAAACAGTTACATGTATGTTTTAATTATACTAAAGGTAAGTCCACTAAACGAAACGGCTATGTTCTATCTATTCCAAAGAAGCATCCGCTAAACGAAACAGCTACATGTGTCTTTTACAATTTTTAATTGTCAACAAAGTCCATACATGTAATTAGTCATGGACTCATTGACAATTAAAAATTGTTAATAAGTAGAAGACAAAAGGGTGTTTCAATTACAGCAAAGGAACTTCCACTAATCGAAACAGCTACATTTATGTTTTAATTATACGAAATAAACATCTGCTAAACAAAACAGTTATGTTTTAACTATATCAAAGGAACGTCTGCTTGTTCTGATTTTACGAACTGAACATTCGCGGAACAAAACAGCTAGATTTTAATTTTACAAGAAGAACGTTCGCGAAACAAAACTTTTATGTTGAACTTTCTCAGCATGTGTGCAAGATATAAATTGGGCAGAGTGTTTAAATAAAATTTTCAAAACAAATCAGTGAAATTCAATGGGCATGTCCATATATTAATGCTGTTCATAATTAAAATTAACCAGAAAAACATTCAGAAAATTTTAAATAAGGTATATACACTAAAATTAGCATGGAACCAGGGCTGGATAAGCATAAATGGCATGAATTATGAAATGATTAAATCTTATTAGCTTCTTAATTATCAAATGCTATACAATGAATAACTCTCATAATTTTTAACTAAGATATAAATAATTTTCATTAGCCATTTGTATTGGGCATTATATTTCTTTTACACTTTGAAAGCAAATGAGTTACACAGTTTGGTTAAGTACAGGCAATAAAGTTGAATTAACACATACGTCAATACGTCAAAGAAAGTACTGGTAGACGTTGCGCACGATACTTGTGTTACTGAACGTTACGCTTCTAACGTTGAGTATTGTATCATTATGAGTAGTATTAGATTTTATTGAAAATAACATGGTTGTGGCTTTTGTAACAATGGCATATATAATATATAATGGTATATATAATGTATAATGGTACCAGTATACACCCTCATAATTTTTTGAAGGCACTTTACGTCAAACAAATCTTGATAACAGAATGATGATTTTTCTACATTTTTCTACATTTTAAGCGGCATAAATGACCTCATTGCACTAACATCTACGCATAACATTGATGATAAATTTCAATCCATTCTTTTACTTACATCCATAATAAGCGTCAAATAGTTTCCTTGCGGTTATATTGGATATCCCCGTCAGCGATCCAGCAGTAGGGGGTGTGGATTTACCGGGGGCAGGTTTGCTCTCAAAATACTCAGCCACCGCTAATAAGATACCTTGTTCCGTCAGGTCCTGATGGGTGAAGTCTTTGTCAGTGATATAAGGTGTAAATGCGTTTGGTATGAACGCACTCACGCCGTACAGCAAAAGCGTACTGATGGTCCAGACGAGCATTTTCAAGTTAACAGCTATGTTAGGTATGGATTTACGGGAGGTCGGTTTGAGAAGGTAATGCACCGGGTTCGTGTGTAAAATGCCGAAAGATTGGCACAACCTGTTGACCGTTAAACAAATAAATCTCCATTTCTAATCACTTAACGTCATTGCAAAATCGAATCTACCCTTGGTTTGCACTTTGTAGATAAGGATGTAGATAGAGTGATAGAATTATCAAAGTAAAAGGTTTTTTATGGTGGAAATACAAAAGCAATTTTGAACACATTATAAATTCAGTATAAGTCACAATGTACATTGTGGACGGGATTAGTCGTTTAAAAAAGAATAAGAATATTGGTGACAGAAAAACAAGTATAGTTAGTTTATTATATGCAAATCACTGAAAAAAATTCCAATGGGTTAATTTTCAGGCATTTGGATCTTAAAGTATGAAGTTTACATTTGCTAAAAAATCGTTTTTCACGACGTAGGTGCAAGTAAAAATTTCCAATTTGATTGATCATAAAATCTATACCTATTCCTTTTGATGCCTTTCACTTGAAGTTTTAAAAGCAAAGTAAAGTTAAAAGTTAAATAAATTGTCGTTGCTTACGATACAAACAAACACTTAGAGCCGATAAGAATTATCAGTGCGGACTGTTAGACGGGGTGTCTGGTTTGGCGTGGCAGGATTTATGAAGAACAGGACATTTTATGATGACAACATCCTGAAATATACAAGGTAGACTTTTCATCTTTAGATACTTTTTCATACTAATGTGAATCTGAAAAAAAATCATTTTAATCAAAATGTTGATGTAAAAAAAATTTAAACAAGCAAATATCATGTACAAATTAAGCGTGCAAATTCTTGTTTATAATTTTTTTTTTATGTGAACAGATGTTGGAGATTTGGGAGTTTGTATTAATTTTGGTTGGCGCTGAAGCATTCGTCGGTATTGTCGCCGGAATATTCTTTTGGAGGAAACACGTCGACAAAAAGTATAATATTATAATCATTTAAATGGTTCGAAATTTATTTTTGTTATATAAGTATTTAGGAATAAGCGTCTTTTGCAATATTTAATAGATCATATCAAATAATAAAATACCTCCCCAAGTAAATATAATATTTTCACTTAGGACAGAAAATGGATCTCAGAAAGATCTGTTGGAAAATCTTCCAGAAGAAATAACTCTGGATGATTTGTACGAAGCAGAGGAAATTGAAGTTGGTGTACCTGCGCAAAGTCATCTCAATTTTAATGGCGTTGTGGAACTTAAAACGTTCCGAAGACTAAGCAGTGTGTCTGATTTTCGAGAGAATTCGTCGATAGAGTCCACAACGCGTAGAACCAGCATCCTGAGCAACGTTGCGCTTCCCGACGTCGATCCTTGCCCAGCACCGATGATTCTCGCCTCCAATAACGACACGTATTACGCAGACGACAGATCTTTGACCGACATTCGTCCTCCATCGTATCACACTCGAATGTCTTACGCACACTCCATGACTGGTAACGAGCTTACACCAGTAAACACACCGAGCCCTTCCAGATTTAGAAAAGCTCTGGACATCAACGAGAACTCGACAAGAGGGCTATCGAGACCAAAAATGGGAGATCCGACGCCGTTTTCATTTTTCTCAGGTTAGTGCAGACTGCAAATAAGCCGTAACTGAAAAGAACAGTTGATAATACAATGTATTTAAAAAACAATGGCTTTTTTTGCATTGAGCTAAATTGGGAAACAACAAAGCTTAAGAATAATATTTATTTGTAAGTATTCATTAAAAATCTCACCATATGTATATGCTAAGAACACTATTTATTCTAGGATGTGATATGATTTTGATACATAATATAATACATCAGATGCCATACCTTACATTAACTCGATGCCAGTTTCTTAAAATCTAAGTGATCATAGTTCAGTTGTATACACATACTAGTTTTCATATTTCAAAGTTTAATAAATTTAGACAAAATTAATTTAGTCTGCTTTACATATCTTATTCAGATGATATGGGTCCTTGTTTTAGACGATGCCATTAAGTAGCAGCTGGTTCTATATCCATATCAGGACTCCCAATATGGAAATGCCTTCCTTTAAAATACAAAATTAACATTAAAAAATCCTACAAGAATGTTCATTATTAGACATAAAGATATATAAATATGTTTTATTTTAAATTCATATGAATTGTACGACATAATTATCACCGTCAGAAACACACTTTCAGATTGACGGGAAATCGCACTGCTACGGGTCCAGTAAGTTCACGTGTTCAGACAGTAATTGTGTATATCTTTTTCTTTGTTTTCAAAGAATATTTAACAATTTTTGTTTCATTTTTTACTTTTTGATGTTATTCAATTTTACAATTCTTGCATTTGATATGCCTTTGGCAATAAAAGAAATAGTATACATGCTATAAGATACCAATTTTTGTTTGAATAAGTTTGATTTTATAAATAAAATTTATTTATAACAATAATAAGTGTGAATGATATAAAACTTTCTCAATTTTTTTTTACAAACATTCATATTAGGTTTTTGACAAATTGAGCGTTAGTTAAAAATACACAATAAAGAATATGTTTTAAACGACGCCCTTTTTATAATTGACAACGTAAAATCAATGAGTAAAAATTCTTCACTACAGCAGCACGTGTCTTGATCGAAATTTCAGATGTAGGTGATAACTGCATAGGTTACATACAACCTCAAGAAATCGTTAAAAAAAATAATTTAAAAATAGACTTCATATCTTAGTACAAGTAGTGTTAGCTATAAAGAAGGTTATTATAATAGCTTTGCAAGATAAGTGTCTCTTTTAACTCAACATGTTAAAAACTAACAAAACTGATTTTACTTTCCAGAAAATACAATTGCATCAACTCAAAGCAGTGAATCAGTCCAAGCGAAGTGGTAGGACAGAACAAAAAGGAATCGACAGCAAAATGATCTTATTTTTATGAATTTAAGAATTTAAGAACATTTAAGAATTTAACAAGATATAACAAATATTGTCTAAAAATGTGATCATTTCACTTGTAAAACGTTTGTTTCATTATAGATGTACATTCATATCGATTTTAATCGTAGGCAGATGTTGAGTATAAAATAAGTTATCTGTCTTGTAGTGATCTAGAGGTTTAGGACGAAAGGTCAATGTTAAAGAGATTTGTTTTTTCTTCTGGTCGATAAAAATAAGTAACGAATCAAGAAACTTTGGGAAATGTATTAGATTTCTTAATTCAGTCTGTGAATTTCAAGCACAATTAATTGGCGTTATTTTTAGAGTCTGTAACAAAAGCTGATTTTTTTAATTCAATTCATTTGCATTGTACATGAAATCAAGCACACAATTTAGTAAGTAAGTTAGCTTTAAAACAGATTGGAAACAAAATCTAAAACAGCAGGTTCTCAAGAATTATTGCACTTGCAAGAATTACCATGGTTGTTTTATACTGTATACTATTTCATGAACTGTTAATACGTAATTTCAAAATAAATTATAATTTTTTTTATTATAATCGATTTCCTTAGTTTAAAAATAATTTATTACTTTGGCAGATTGAAGGTTAATATGTATGGATTAGCGCCGACTCTATTAATTACACAAGTCATATATCGACAAAAGTTGTCTTTAGATAATGCAATAATGCCGACAACAATATTAGGAAAAGATTAAATTAAACGCTTGAGGTGATATTATCTGAAGCAAATGCTTAACGGGAGCAAAATACTTGACGATGTCACATACCTGGGTTCACATTAAATAGAAGAAAAAGTAACGGTTAAGATTTGATTGTAATATTTTCAATTTGCTAAACACTCCATGTTTTTTTTCATCATGTCATGGTTAAAAACTGTATTTATACACAGACCGATCGAATACAATAAAACAAACAAAAAAGTATTGACAAAAGTGATGTCTGCCAAAACTCTTCTCTTATATACATGAATAAGCCATCATCTGTAAGTGTATAAAAAATCAAAGATCTGTAAATTTGCAGGGATAGAACTTCAGAGTTTTATGTAATATTGCTTTACATTTAAAAAAAAAAACACGAAAAAATACGTCACAACCAGAACACCTTACTGTTTTACTCGTGAGATAAAAAACTTCAATTGTGGTGCATTTAGCAAAAGCAAAAGATTGAAAAAACCTTATTTCTGGTGAAAAACCCCGAATATATTTTCTGGTTGATATATGACGAGACGCTACATGGCGTCAGATAGAACAATCAGTATCCTTGTTCGCTGAAAAAGGAAATATCATGACATTCGCTGTGTTAAAATACTAGAACAGTGATTGAACAAGATTTTGAAAGGATGGCAGTGAAAAAGAATATATATCATTTATTGATCCTTATGGAACAAAGAAATTAAACACTTGTTTTGAAGACATGCATAAATAGGCATTGTTTTAAATGATGCCAAATACTAACATAATAATTACGCATTCACCGCGTACAAAACATTTGTCATCGCTCTTTGTTTACTTCTATCTGTTTTTGAAAATATTTTTGAAAGTGTACTTTTGTAGGAAACATCTACCTTAAACTTAAACTTAGTCTAATGAATTTAAGAATTACTTGATCTTTTTAATATAACATAATTCCAAAAACATTTAAAATCTTCATATCAAATAGCCGTAAAACCTCCTTTCGGCGTTTATAATTTATCTTTAAGTTACCTTACATTATCGGGAAGCGTTTTAATAATGTTTCACAAAAATAAGAAGTAGCAGAAATAAGAATCGTTTTTTCGTTTCAAGAAGAGCATTTAAAATCAAGATGAAGCAATGCATCAGTCAAAGCGATGTGGGAGGACAGAGAATGGATAAGGATGTCGATTTTGATCATTGACAGATGTTTGGTTCAATATTGAGGTTTAATAATGTTATCATTTCTACAGTTATCCAAAGGTTTAGGGTTGATTTTCCATTGTTCAGCAAATTTTTTCTGTATTTTGATAGATATAAACTTAGTACTTATTACAGAGAGAAACAGAGAGAATAAATAAAGAAACGGGAAGTTTGCCTGCCTTCCCAAATCAATAAGTGGTTTTAAAATTGACGCCATTTTTCATTCCCGTTTTCTTGCATTAAATTCAAAATCATATCCATGACGCTTTGTACGTAAAATTATGCGTTACATTTAGTTAGATTTTGTGAGTTATAACAATAAATCGTAATCAGAGGGTTAAGCAACAGGGCATTAGTACAATTAAATAATTGTTAATTGACTGTGCTTTAGACTTAATAATCACTGATAATAATATCGATGCTCTCTCTCTCTCTCTCTCTCTGTTAATTAATGAATACTATATATAGTAGCCGCTTTCCCAGCTTCACACTAAATTAGTAAGCGGGCAGTCAGAGGACACATTGGTATTGATTAGCACTGAATCTATTAATGAGACGGGTCATATATCGACATTTTTTAAAGACTGATCGCTCTTTAGTCGCCTTAAGATAATGATGTCGACAACATATTGGAGCATGGGGATTCCTTTTATAATGTATAAAGATACGCTGTTTAAAAAAGCGAATGTTTAACGGGAACAAACTCATACATTGCCAAGTACATGTATTTTTAAGTGATTAGAAAGAATCGTGGTTTAGATTTATTTATTTTTTTATCATTTAGGGTTGAATGCTAAACTAAAAAGAATATTTTTAAATCGATAAAGTATCTTTTCTAAAATATTTCTAAAATTCAGCTCTTTTTGTTTAAAATGATTGCCTAAATTTTTTTTCTATAAGACACATCTTTTTTGAATGTTTTATCCATAGATTTGAAAAAATATGAACACAAAATTTTTCTTTAAATTTTTTTTTTTTTTTTTTATTCAAACTTTCATGTACAAGTTATTTACATCTTCTTATATACTTAGTTTACAGTGCATACACATCACATATTCACGTCATTTGAGATTTAGAATATAAGTATAATATAAACACAGTCACATAAAAAAGCACATGTACAGACAGGTGTATACACCGACAGACAGACATATATGCACAAACAATCTTGAAATCTTGCTTTTATCACCCATGAAAGTTTGAGTATTTTTAGTTATGAGGAGGGGGGGGGTGAAAGAGGGTGGAGAAAGAGAGGGGAACACTAAATATAAAAAACTCATACATATGCAAGAGGATACATAAAAGTAGACTTATATTTTTTTGTCATTATTTGCTTACAATTTCCTTGCAGCTATTATAAACACATTTTATAACAAATCGCAAATAGTTTGCCAATACTTTTCATACTCAGCAAATTTACAATTCTTCAACAACAGTAGTTTCTCAATATGTATTCTATCAGTGACTGTTTGTTTTAACATGAGCGTCGAGAGGTTTGGGACATTCTTATACTTACTGGCAAAAATAAATTGTTTTACTGTAAGAATCAATATGTTTTAAAGTCAATACATATTTCTGTTTTTGAATTTACCAAAAAGTATAGTTTTTTTTTTATCAAATGTCATTAAAAAATTAAACTTGCTTCTTAACCATTCTTCAAAGTAGAGCCATATTTCTTTGACATGAAAACAGTCCACAAATAAATGTTCTATAGTTTCTATATCTTGATTACAGAAAGAGCAGACTGGCGAATCAATTATATTGAGTTTGAAAAGGTACTCATTTGTTGGCAAAATTCTATGTAAAATCTGGAATTGCAACCATTGAAATTTGGATTCTTTCGAGGTTTTAAATGGGAGTTCAAAAATATTATTCCCTTCTATTTCTGTATAAGCAAATCCACTTTCTGTCCACTTCTTTACTGAGCGAATTGATTCTTTTTTGTTATCGATGAGTACATAATACATATCCTTACATTCTGTAAATTTTCATTTAAAAAAATTGAAACGTCTTATTGACTTCACAAGAAATGTTTTATAAGGCATTTAATAGATTAATGTGTTGTATCTATAAACATAGATTCTTAAAATCAGTGCCTCTCCGGAAACCAAACCAGATTATAATTTCCATCAAAAATGCAAATATTCGTATAAATTCTTAAGAGGCAATATGCTTTTTGACCAACAAAATCTTGTTTTACAAGCGATACTTTAACGATCATTAAAAATAAAATGGTGGTGTATCGGAAATAGTTCTCTCGATTCGTTTTGCTTCGTTTTCTTTCTCTCTCTCTCTCGATTTATCTCTCTTGTCACAGTAATCATGTTGTATCAATGGACCCATGGGTTTACAATGTCTATCCATTTCGGTGTAAAAGAAAACAAGATGAAGATAATTAATTAATTACATGTAATATCAATACATCTTTTAATTTCATTAGAGAGGGTATCTTTCAGATCAAAGCACTGAATAAAGATATTTCTTGCAATGTTATTTCGAGTAAAAAAGGTATCGGTATGGAAAAATCAACACTTCAACAAAATTCTAAACAATTTTTGCAGTTAGTATCGCTGATACTTGGAAGCATTTTATTAATTCAAATATGTACCCATAACACATATGTATGAATTTGATTATGAAAATAAATTAAGATACCAAACTGAACCAAAGTGTATATATGTACATGTACAAGTAAAAGGATGTGGTGTTTGTCCAGAAGACATATCGCTTGCCAACGAGATTACACGACTCTTGATGCCGACTTCTCAGTCCTTGTTAACATGTAATTTACTTAAAGGAGAAAAACAGTCAAACACAAAAATACCTAATATAGTGTTGATTATTGGATTATAACAAACACAAACTTTAGTGCATAGAGAACTAACAAAGAAGGCTCTTTTTGCTACAGATATACATGCACCTACAAAATAACTTTAATGAAAATTGAAAATGCATTTGGGTTGCTATATTTTTATTACAGTGTTTACATGTAAATCAAACAAAACAGATAACACAGCATTACGTACATTAAACTGAGGAAGAACACAAAACACAGACATCAACAACAAAACATCCTTACAGGTATTACGGAAATTTCGAAATAGAACATAAAAATCATTTTTTTAAAAAACACCAAAAAAAAAACCAAAATAAACAAAATGACTTCAAAATATTGAAGATGGGTATTTTTTTATTAGCTATGTATTTTCCTGAGATTACTAAAAGATTACACACTGCGAGCCTTGATCAGCAAATCGGCGTTGCAATGGGTTGACAGGTGTCTTGAACGCAACAAATGTCGAAAGGTTTAACTAGAATTGGTTCAAGACATGGATCGTTCATCGTTTTGCTTGTCGGGGGACACAGACATTCGTAGCCAGTACCGCGGGTAACACAAATAGACGGGGCGTTACATATACCAGGCTGAGCGCAAGGGTCAACCATTGTAGTTGTCTGAGTAGAACCTGATGACTGAGTTTGAGTTGTTACAGAACTTCCGGTTAATGTTGATGCCGTTGTCGACAACGAAATGTGTGTAGCTTTTGAGTTTTGTGTTGTAGAAACTGGCGAAGTTTTTGAGGCTGGTTGTGTAGTAGATGCTGTGGAAGTAGAGGCGCTGGGTGACGTTGATGAACTGGTCGTTGTCTTGGATGCTGTGGAAAGTGGTGTGGTATTAGTCGTTGATTTCATTGACCCTGTGGTAGTTGTCGTAGATTTCGCCGGTGGTGTGGTAGAAATTGTCGAAATTGGCTTACTCGAGCCTGGTGACGATCCGGTTGATGTTTTTGAGGTACTCGAAGGGGAAGATTTGGAGGAAACAGTAGTTATGAGGCTTGGGTCAACTATGCTATTACATAAGTCACCGTAGAAACCAGGATCACAAAGGCATTTAAAGTTCTTTCCATCGGGGACACACATGCCTCTTGCACATGGGTTCGTATCACAGACTGTTAGCTCTATTGTGCAGTTTGGACCAGTATGAGGCAAAGAACAAATACAGGTGTGGGAGAGAACGTTATTTATGCATGTTCCATTGTTTTTACAAGGTGAAGTAGCACAGTGATCCGTGACGTCACATAGTTTTCCTGAAAATCCAGCGGGGCATGCGCAGTAAAAATCTTTGCCTAGTTCGACACATTTTCCTAAAATTCAATAAAATGTAACCATAAACAATTAAAAAATTAATTGAGCATCAAAGTTTTTTTTAAGTACCTACTACCTACATTTGTATATTTGTTAATGGGATGCCTTTTGACGATTATTTAATTTCATTATGTTTTGTATTTCTTTACAGGCAATCTCACACAGTGTTGATATCTTTCCACAGCATAGAATGACAATAACAAGACTAACAGTTTATTAAGAATTTTTTCTTTGCATTGATCACAAAACGTATTTGGGTATTGTTACCTCCATGTTCACAAGGATGAAGCGAGCAAGGGTGACCCCCTGTACCGCAGCTGCTGCACTTAACTGAAGTTTAATTATGAAAAACAAAATTATTATTAAAATCACCCACTTGCAGTGGTGCCTCTGATCTGACAAACAAGCATGTGAATCATTGAATAATGTATTAAATCTGAACTTACTGATTGAGAATTAATATTAATTACTGTTTGGATATTAATGATTATTTTTTGCTGTTATTGGTTTCGTTAAGTACTTTCTAATTGCCTCATCCGGGATTCAAGAGCTGTCACCGTGTCGGTTAGGTTTTTCATTTTATCGTCCATCGTCGATGTAAGATTATGTAATGTTTCCATTATGTGCTGGCTGCTGCTGTTGGGTGCTGTACTCTGTGAAATGACATTTCCAGATATTTGTTTGCAATAAATAATACACCTTCAAAGACTTAAAAAAGATAATTGCATTTAAAATAGATCTCGGCATCTGGAGAAAGATATCGCTTTTCCTTGATATAACTAACCAAAATACCTTTAATGTGGTTGACCTAAACGACTACACTAATGTTGAAGGAATGTTACGAGTTTTATGTGACTGAAGATTTATTTCTTCGTGTCTATCATTTATTCTAATATTAAATTATATATTATCAATTTAGATTATATCTGAGTTCACCTTCTTATCTAATTCTGAACCTGCAATATTGATGAGATTGGTCATGTGTAAAAATGAGAAAGAATGTCTTTTTCTGATTTAACATTTAATAAATATAATTGTAGAGTATTTATAAAGATGAGTATTTTGTGATTTCTGTATGCAAAGCTGTGTTGTATTAGTTGGCTAAAAGGAACAAGCATCGATATTTGAATATACAGTAGCATCAATTTCTTCACATATCATCAAATATAAATTAACAGCTATAAGAATTTCTTACATTGTAATTTATTGTTACCTGTATCCATTTTAAAAAGAAATTGTTACATATTTTAAAGCTAAATAAGACAGAAAGTTAATAAGTTTCAGATTGTTTGAATTTATATAATATTAATGTGAACTCTATGATTGGATATAGAACATAGAACATTAAGGACAATAATATGTAAGTTATTTTTAGGTTTAAAGTGGTTTCCTTATGTTATCAGTAAACACATCTCCGGACATGTGATTAACCTCATTTTTAACCATGCCATATTTATTTGACAGTATATCTTTACTTTGATTGTGTAACTCGGTGAACAAAATGTTATAAATTATATCACAGTATTTATCTTACACATGTTTCTTGAATGTCACAGTTATCTTTCAGAAGTATAGTTTTAGGAAACTGTTCATACATGTAACTGGTTGGATAAACGATCATTTAACACAAGCAAAGATTGCATTATAATTTTAAAGTAGTATTTATTATTCTTTGCAATGTGTTTTTCTTATTCAAGAGAAATTTTACATCACGAATTTTCTTTAAAGCTTTTGCATTTAAAAAATGAACATTGAATAATCGTATTGTTGTGTTAAAATATGGACGACGGTAAAAACTTTGAATGGTTTTGACCATAAAAGATATAGATTAATAAATCAAAAGATGCAATACCAAGCCATAATTGGGTACTTTTTACATAAATGTATCTAATACTTTCTCTTAAATGCAGTAAAAAAAATCTAAAGAGTTTTCGTTTCCTGCGTGTATTAAATGAATTTGAAACGGAGGTGTAACGAATTTACTTAGAATTAATAACAATTTCCTTTTCCTGATGCAACTACAAAATTCAACTTTAAATCGTGCAGCAAAACATTTTATCTATTATCTATCTACGTTTTCTCTCTCTCTCTCTCTCTCTCTCTCTCTCTCTCTCTCTCTCTCTCTCTCTTGTTTAATCAATTCATTAAGTTACACTTTAGAGGCAGACAATCATTACACTTGTTACTGATTGATCTCCTGCTGTTTAATGATAAACACCACATTTACGATAATTGAATAATGCTGATTAAACGAAATAAAGGATTACCCTACATATTAGACTGAAGGCTTACAGAACCCTTCGAACGACCTTGACATATCATCAAAACATTTGTAGAAAACCTAGATTGTGTAGACAAAAAGATATCTAGTTTTCGAAAGCGTTTTTATTAGTAATTAAACAAATACGATTTCTTTGAAAAAAATTAAAAGTGCAAACCAAGAATTTGGTCTGACGGATATATTTACATGTTTTAAACTTTTTTATATATATATATATATATATATATATATATATATATATATATATATATATATATCTTTTGATAAAACTTCTGTTTTCAGTTTGTTGTGCTCTCTCTCTCTCTCTCTCTCTCTCTCTCTCTCTCTCTCTCTCTCTCTCTCTCTCTCTAACAGTTGATATATATGACAGTTACCTTTACAGTAAGGTTGTGTTTGATGTCATCAATCAGCTGACGGTTATCATAGATACTTTTGGTCTCGGTGTGGATTGTATGCCAAAGTCTAGAGATTTCAACCTCGCTGTTGGAAACTCGCTGTGTGTCGGACTTTAACACATCCACTGTGGCTTTCATCTGACAGAAATCTGTCTCAAAAGCTACAAAGAGGCACATTATGAAATAATACACATATTATTTTTTTTCGAGTTTTAATACAAGATATGAGATTCGAAACCAAAGATATTGTAATTAATATTATTATATTTTGGCAATGATAGCAAATATGCATTGTTAAATGATATACGTGATAAAGGATCGCGCATTTAAATTTCATCTTAAAGGGACCTTGACACGATTTAAGATCAAAATTTTGTTTTTTCTTTAAGTTTGAAATGGTTTAGTTTATGAATGATTGACAATAGTTTGAATTTAGAAGTCAAGTTACAAACGAGATTCAGAGGTAAGAATTCATTGTTATGTTAACAAAGCTCAGGTATATTTGTTTACAAATAATGGAAAGTAAGGCAATTCTTTGACAAGCTGGCTAATTGCAAAAAAAAGATCAACTGATTCAATGTGTTCTTGAATAATACTGTCAACGAAAGAAAGCAACATTAGATTGAAACTTACACCAATAAAACACATTTAAAAACAATAACAGGACTCGAGCTTTGTTTACAAAACAAAAAACAATGAATTATGAACTCTGTGCCCTGCTTGTTACTCGATATTTTACATACAAATTTTGAAGAAGCATGAAAAAAAAACAAACATTACCATTCAAAATATTAAAATGGGAAAATAAAGTTTGAAAATTTTCCGCACAAATTATGTCTTTGTCCCTTTAAGCAAAATACATCCTTTATCCTTAAAATCAGGATAAAAAATTATATATGTATAACATATAGCTGTCTTTACTTTAGTAAAAAAAACTTACAGTCGCGAAACTCTCTATAAGGGTCGTGTGTCAAGTGTATAGAACTTATCATAAATCACTCATTTTGGAGATAAGTATAAGTATCGGAAAAGTTTTACAGTCATGACCTTACGAAACATTAAGACGACATAAATAATGGCGGCATGTTTGTCGAAGGTGGCTCTAAAATACATGTGGTGACTTTTTATCAAAGGAAGCAATAACTATAGGTGACCTTAACCCAATTTGACTTTTCTATTTAATGGCCTGATCAATTCTTAAACAAATTGTTATTTTACCAGTCAATGGATTGGAAATATGCCTATTTTGTTATACCAAAAGGTTTCATTTTAATGATTGCTCATATATATTGTTATATCATGACAAAAATTTTAGAGGATAATTTACTGAAAAAAATTAAAATGATTCATTATTATAAAATGTTCCGATATGATGTCATGAACTTTTAAAGCAACTAATTGTCCTAAATTAAATTGATGTTGTTTTTCAAAATGTATAATGCATGGAAAACCAAATGAACAATTGATTTAATTTAAAAGCAAAATCAAGAAATGTCAATTGAAAAATCTCGTACGTACGTAAATTAAAACATTTATTTGCTTCATTTGCATTTAAGCCAGACAAAAGATAATATAAAAATGATGTCTTTAAACTTGCATGGAGCATTGAACTTTTGTGCTGTCCGATTTTAATTAACCGACTTGTGCATCACTAATTGCTCCTAATTATTGTAGAATATTTAGTTTAAAATCTCATGATGTTTATTTATTACATGATTTTCAGTTTTATAAATATAATATGATGCTCGTCATATTTCTAGTTGCGTCGAAGTAATGTTCAAAACTTTTCTGAATTTAATTTTTTTTCGTCTGAAAAAATACCATATGAACAATTGACCTTTCTATTTGTCATAAATAAAATGCAGGTTCTTTTCTGAAAAAAAAACCACCAAAACAATTATAACTTTTGTCTGCAGCCTTGTGGGGGATAAAAACTGTTTGTTTTGCGTTACATTTTATCATGTCACTGGCCGATTTGAAGTATTGCTAGACATCCTCCAGACCAACTGTCGGCTACTTACTATCAGAGTGGATCTGGCAAGACTGGGCTGCAACGGTCCCCAGGACACAAAACAAAACAACCAGCGACGCCATTGTGTAGAGTTCTCAACTGGTGAAGGGGGAGGGGGTGCTTTCTAGGTCACTCATCGACTGCTTATCACCGCCAGGTAGGTTTCTGAAATGCGTGAGGTGAGTGCTATTAAGTGTAACAACAAGGCCTTGGTCGACTGTAGGCGTTCGTGTCATCAACGTTTTAAGGCTTACAGCTATCTTTAATGTTTGATAAAAAAAAAGGCAGTTACAACAATGAACGAATATAATTAATGAACAATATTTAATCCATTTTACAAGATGTAAGAACATATTAAATCAATTCTAATTGTTTTCTATGTATTTTGTCAAAAATAAAAATAATTCTATTTGGATGAAACAAGTCCTAACAAATTTCAAATATATTCTATATAAGTAGTTTTATATCATGTATTTGCAGCATTTTTGTATATGAGTTATTCTACTGCAAAATATTTCATTTCATTTGTATTAAATTTTAAAAAAACGATGCTGAATTTGTCATGTGAGGAAGTTTTTTTTTGCCTGTGTTTACAAGCATGGAAAAAGTGTCGCGTAACATCGTATCCCATCATGAAGATTGTCTGGTGAGGATCTGGAGAAGCGGACACATATACTGATAAGTTGTTATCTAAATAAGATCATACTCAGGCCTTTGTGGTTAGTTAGATCAAATGATATAAAACAATGTAATGTTGAATGATTTATTTAGTATTAATTAGATATGAATCTAGATTCATTTCCAGTAGATACAGATGAATATGTGCACCAGGAACTACCAAGACTTCTAGTGAAGTTAAGTGCGCAGTAACTGGTAATGAAACTGTGTTACATCCGCACAAATCATACAAAGTAAGGAATTGGTATATGCAATTAATCAAGCTTTTGAAATGACAAAGCCAATTTTTATATTGATTATTGGGTTAAAAAAACAATATGTAAACAAGTAAGAACAATAACCTTCAGGGAATATTCTGTTTCAGTGTAGTGCCTCTTTGTAACAGCTTATACATGGATCGATGTACTTTTTCAAATCTAGTCGATGACTTTCTGATTTCCAGTAATCTGCTGCACAGTCAACTCCCTGTCAGCTTTGTGGCCTATCTTGTTTCTTTACAAATTCTAACTCAAAACACCTTTTGTGTCTGCTCCATAGTGACGTCATGCCACCTACCGCTGTGCGTGTTCGACTTCTAATTTGCAATTTCTTCTTTGATGGATTAATTTATAATTGCTTCATTACTCCTCCACAATAAAATGAGATCTTTTGGTAATTAAAAAAGAAGAAGGGGGTTGTAACGAAGAATGTAATGTTTCAATACGATTTACGCAAATTTGATAAATATCTATAAAGTTTCCAAACCAATTATGCTACTTTACAAAATCTCTGTAGTAAGAAAATATAGGTTAGCTGCACTTAGATTGTAAACCCTTGATGTTGTGATAAAATGGCAAGGTCATTATACAAAGAGCTGTTATAACAAGTACATATGTCTTTAAACATGCATTTCTCATTTTTTGCACTTTCTCCGTTTACCAAGAATAATAGTTTTGTCTGATTTCGGGCGTGGAACATTACAAAGACCAGATGGAAAATTGATTTCTATGATCAACAATGATATCACGCCACACTGAGAATCGTCCAAGTTTTTTTTCGCACAGAGGTACAACCGCAGTATATGATAATTCTATTTTCCAATTATCTCTCTCAAAGATTATGAAGGTAAAAATTAAAAGAATCGATAAACACAGCAGCTTTTTACTTTTTTATGTCTCAATTCGCAGACAGATAACACGGATTATCGTATTATCTCTTTTATCAAGGTTGCACGAAACAGCCCTACTGAGTATAAGAAGTAATATAAATTTCCCGATACCACATCAAACAATGACCGAGAAAATGGGCAATGCGTATCTTAGAAAGCGTAGTAATGTCGTCATTATGCATAAAAAGTACAACAGGTATGGTTATCATATATGAAACTTAAATCCCTATAAGAAGCGTTTAAGTTTGTTTTAATACAAGCAGGGGGGAGATAATTACAATTAAATGCGTTTTTTGTAACCAACAAGTAAAAACAAAACTAATTCTAAGTCGGAATTGAGTGCATCTAAGTATAAAAACCTTTTAAATGAATTCTCTGATATCAGGGCTATTTCAAAATGAATATATATATATGAATTATGTTTTTAGTTTTAAGTGTGTTTTGTGTTTTTATTTTCAAAAATAAAGCAACTGTCGTTTTTCCTACTTATTGAGCATTCTTAATTATATAAAGCATAGAAAAATTGCTTACATCTTTTGACACAAACAAACATAATTGATAAGGAATTGCATAACCATATGATATTCCAGTTTTTTTAACAAATTGTATGTAAAAAAAAACCCATTAAAAGGGTGTAATATAATAGAAGATACGATAATGCAATAATTCTCAGACTATGGTGCTTTGCCACTGGCCTGAATTTCGTTGTGACAACGTTCAATAAAACTACAGTAAGACAAGACAAAAGATAAGACCTAGACAATATAACAAATCCATCTGTTTAAGTATCAGAACATGTCTCCTGATAATCAACTGTATTAGGTTGGCAGTTTACGCTGGAAACGTTCAAATACATTAAACATAGATCGAGATTTTTATATGGAAAGGATTTTTTTGACGCAAATTGAATTTCCAAAGATCAAGATACGTCTTAGAAATGATATTTTTCTTTGTTTTTAGAATTCTTAAAAACACAATAAAATGAAGTCTAAGATTCACTCTGTATGTCTTAACAAGTGCAGATCTAGATTAGGTTTCTTGAGTTATTGCAAACTAAGATTTTTTATTGTTAATGTAACAGCATATATTCATCGCCATAAAACTTTGGATTGCAAGGGGGGGGGGGGGGGGGGGGGGCTAACATAATATAGTTTTACAAGTGATCAGTAACTTTATGAGTAAGGGAGTTTCATCGAGTAAATTTAAAGTAACTAATATTTTTTTTAAATAAATTGAATATGTAAATGAAATTAACAATTGATACTGAGATTTTTTTTTATTTCCCCTCATTGTTTTGAAGAAAAGTTTATTCGGTAATATATTAAGAACAAAGTTGTTTATCTTACCTATACATTGCTGTGTCTAGTGAAAACAGTTTGTGCAATGTTCATTATTAATGGTTCAATTGTATTACGTTGATTTGCCGAAAACGTTTTACCTATAGACATGAAAAGGTGATTTGTCAAATTAAGAAAACAAATACATGTAATTCCGATAATTCAGTTGTTTAAAATCTTACCTTATTTGAATGACCATTCTAATAAGTGTCTTATACTCAGTATTTGTGAAATTTAAGCTTCAATAATCGAGTATACTAAGTATACATGTATTTTGCCGCACCAATGAATTGTTACAAAACTAAATCAAAGGAAAAATAACCTAAATTGAAACAATTTTAAAATACTAGCAATAATGTACTAGTAGGTCTTGAAATTTAAAAAAAAAACCCACCAAATCTCTACAATGCACATTCATTTATCTTTATGCCGAAATGTCCCTATATACTGTTTATCCACGCGCTGACCTAGAAGAATCTAGGTGTATGCCTATTGTACTTGTTTTAAAGAAGGCAATGTTGTTATAATTTCTATATAAAGTCATATATTGGGTGAAGCAGGATCATATCATTTATAAACATGACAGTATCCTTGGCCAAACTAACTATGACGTCACGTTGTCTAACACATCTGGGTTTGACATTGCTTTGTTTTGTTTTTGTTTTTTTCTTCACCTAATTATTGATAATTTTGAGCTTTGTGTCATATTTACATATTAAAAACATACATGTAGATAAGAAAATGTTCAGTCATTTACGTAATAAAAATGCCAAAGGCTGACACACCTCACCTTCCCATACTTATGAAAATGTTTTACAGATGATTTGTTTTTGAAGTATTTTGAAATGATTTCTGTTAAATATTTGTTTGCTCTCTAAATTTTCTTATTTTTTTAAAAATAAAAAATGTAATTTTTTATGTTTTGTTTCCATATCGTCGTGCACTTAACGCAAAGATTTTAATCGAAAGATATTTAAATTACTTTCTTGCAAAGCATCGCTTATTATTAAGGAAAAAGAAAACATATTTTCTTAACATTGTGAGGTGATGAAATACTATCGGGTGTGATCAAATATATTGTAAACACCAATGTTGTGCTTTTGCTTGTTCGGTTTTCAAAGGGACTCTAACTATCAAAAAAGAACGTTGGTATTTAAATAACTTTTATTTAAAATCTTTGCGTTTATTGCACAACGAATTGGAAACAAAAGCGTCAAAAAAATGAAACGCTTATCAACTCAAAAAAAGAAAAACGAAGGAAGCAAAAAAATTTTAGGAGCAATAAATTCAAATTACTTCAAAAACATATTAATTGTTAAACAATTTTTAATAAGTATGGATGGTTAAATTGTGCCTGCTTATGACATTTTTATAACGCAAAGACTCAATGCTTTCTTATCTTTGCCCTACATATATACAAATAACTCAAAGCGCAAAACTCATCAGAATTATCAATAATTAGGAGAATATGTTTAACTTACAACGTTCTCAGTCTGATAGTTTAGAGATAGTCATCCCCATTAAAAACCGAACCAGCACAGACATCTTTTATTATTAAAAAGATGTGTTGTAAATATCAAATGGAAACGCAACTTATAACTTTGGCTCTATTTACTCTGAACTTAAAGACCTCAAGTCAATACTCTTAATTTCTTTAATGGTATCATTACGTTAAACCACTTGGAGGGCGTCAATCTTAAATATGACTTTAATATGAACGGTCGGAAGCACCCTGCTAACGATAAAGGGAGAGGATGCAGAGCACTTAACTTCACTTTTTGAATGATATTCTATTACTCCTGTGCCTGGTATTGCTTTAAGAGTGACAATTAGACAGCCAATAGCTTTGCCGTGAGATGTTTCTTGCATGCAAAGTTCCTTGTTCAAATAGTTTATATGCATTGATCGTCACGCCCTGTGTGCTTCCTTATAACGCATCCGATCCTTCATACAGTGTATCCTTGTTGATTTGGTTCGATTTTAATTCGTTATAACGTCAGCGGATGGCGTGCAAATATGATTTACACTATTGAATCGAAAATTAACTAAATAGATCGCGTGTTTGAAGACAACATTTATCCAGACCCTTGATTTATCGCCGAGAGTTATTAAAAGTCCCTTTTTAAACTCATTTTTTAAAGTTCTTTTCACGCTTAAGTGGGCATTCTAAAGAAAGGATAAAAACAAAACAAGGATGCAATTAATTTATTTAATTTTACTTTAATTTTCCTTATTTAAGAACAACAAATACTTTGAAACTTTGATTTCTAACAATGTCCCAAAAAGCAAATTATAATACTGAAACATACTTTATCGTTATTAACAAACATTTACAAAAAGTGCCTCATGAAAAGTTTATCGCATTTGATACTTCTTTTATTTTTTGATTTTTTTTTCAATTTGATACAGAACATTCTATAATTTACATATACATAAAGTTGTTAAACTTTGATGCAGCATTTCCAATCAGTAAAAAGAAATGCAGGGATTTTTTTCTCTTCTGTTTAGCTTAAATTATATAAAACACTAGCAACACATAAACTTTTACCTAAGAAAAATATAATAAAGCATAACATTATAACATATCGAAACTCATGAAAGACTGTACAGGGAAAACAATATTAAACATGTTTACTCTAGGTAAAACGAATTTACCTGAGGAGTTTTCTTTCTCAACATTAATACAACACATTTTATACCATATAAACAACAATATCATAAATAAAAGTACTATGTATATTATATACAAATCAGAGATTCAACGCCAAGGTTTTATTGCAAGGTTCGCAAAGTGCCTTGGAAAGTCCAAACCA
The DNA here is from genome assembly GCF_963853765.1 of Magallana gigas. Taxonomy (NCBI): domain Eukaryota; kingdom Metazoa; phylum Mollusca; class Bivalvia; order Ostreida; family Ostreidae; genus Magallana; species Magallana gigas. The sequence continues at coordinate 26,352,720 of NC_088857.1, read as the reverse complement.
TTGCGAACTTACTGTCTAAAGCATGCTGCCTTTAAGGTCAATCGTATACCTTATTACTAAAGGTATAGCACACTTTTGCCCCTTTAGCCATATCTTAGCCCATGATTTCCAAAAAACTTTCCTCTAGAATAAAACATTCTTAACATTTTTTGGATTTCGGGTCTCCTGTATATTGATCTCTGAATACGACCTCTGGAATGAGTGTCAGCTTTCATTTGTTTTAAAAATGAATTGTGGAAAATTCTGTGTTGAATAGGAACGAGGCTTTTTACGGAGCGAACTGAACGTCCGTAGCGAAGATTCATGTTGTCGTATCCGTACGTAGAGTAGAAGGCGCGTAGAATGGCTTGAAGACGAGGATTGGAATAGTCTGGATATGCGCGCTTCTGTCTGTTAGAAAACTCTGATGATTTGATCTCGGTTTGATGAATAAGCGTCATCAGCCATTGTGGGGGATTTCTGGGTAGTGGCAAAATTGGGTAGCTTAAATCTTCATCAGAATTCAACAAGTTTTCGTAATTCATGAGAAATTGTCCAGGAACTTCGACGTCTACCACGTCAGCGGATATTCCATTTTCTTCTCCAGTGTTTGCAGACGACAGTGGTAGAGCGAAGATTCTGCTTGTCACTCCAAGGAGGCATAAAAAGTAAATAAACTCAACCATTCTGGAAAGAAATAAATGAAAGATAATATTTTAAAAATCGTTCTAGTCGAAAAATTACATGGTTTAAAATAAAAGCAACAACAACTAACCGTAAAGTTACTATAAGTGGCTATAAAGCATCATGTCAAATATGTCAGAGAAATAGTTGCCTACCTACATCGCTCAACGAGCAATTAAAGACTAAGTGTATAATGCGGTTTTCACACGATTTTCTAGTATTTATAAGTTAATTAGGGGAGGAGAAAGCGCTTTTAAGTTCCGGTCATTACATTGAAATTGTATCTTAGATTGTTGTCTGTACCACAATTTGTGTGGAAACCGCCGATAATTCATTGAATTACATTTCCCTTCTTCAAAAGGACTGTCTTCAAAACAAAACACTTTATTACATCCCTCTTTGCTCGTGATAAACTATTGTTTGGAGTACTTGAACAAACAGATTTCTCGCATCTTTACATTACTCGTATAAGTCTTCTACGTTTTACTTTTATGAATGAATTCGTTATGTTTATTTTATTTCTGTTGTGCGTTAAAATATTAAAATAATTCAATAAAAGCAGACTTTTCAAAAATATTCTTTCCCTTAATTTTATTGCATTCTTTTCATGGAATAAATTTTCACCTATTTTTCACTTCTTTGAAAAAATTAAAAACTTAATAAATAAATATTATTCCAAATGATGGGAAAAACAACATACCTTAAGATATATAATTACAATGCTGTAGATAGATATAAAATCCTAGGAGGTGCTAACACTACGGCTGCAGATATTGCGGTGTTTCTTCGTTGAAGTCTACGGGAGCTCTGGTCCGGACATCACATGCGGGGTACATTTATAACCGGTTGGCTAGGGGTTGTACAAACATCTCGACGGGAGGCAGACATACCGCAGTTATCGCTAGTACTTAGATAACGGACACTAGGGGAAGATTCTTTAAAGATATCTACAGATTAAGTCGATTTTTGACACTATACACTCCGGCAATTCCAGTTATTCTGCTCTCGAGTACGGCGAAAACTTACGCGGAACTTAGTAGCTAATATGAAAATCCAACTTCCTTTACCATCAGGTGAAATGTCTCGAAGTTGGCTTAGTTAAGTACACAAAAAAGTTTTAAACACCTTTGTTGGCTTCCGTTGTCAACTGGTGTAAATCAAAAGTAATGAAATCTACCGTAGGGCCGCCAGCTTTTATATACTACAATGATATGATCCCTGCTGATCCGGATCGCGCTCGGTTTTTATAAGAGATAGCCGCATTATGTAAACACTACATGCGCTATATAACTGTATGCATAGGTACATAAATTTCTCAAATGAAGATGATTGCATCAAAATCTTTCGTCTGCTGTGATTAATTTAATAAACGTCAAAGTTGACTCTGCGTTTTTTGCTTCTCTAGTTTCCGCATCCTCCAGGTTTTTATTGCCTGCCGTGATGAAAATCAAGAAAATTTGTCATCACTCTGCAAGAAAAAAAATTTCAATCTGTCTCTCATCTTTAAAGAAATGGGGTTCGGAGTGAAAGTGACGCCTTTTTACAAGTTCAACTGTTAAAAACAGGAGATCGTCTATTCCAAGGGCGCTGCTTTTCTGTCTCGAGTTTCTTATTGAATCTAAGTGTTGACAAGGCTAAGGAATTAATTCTGTTTCTGGGAGTAGGTCTGGACATTTTGCAGATGCGCTTTGCAATAAAATATTATCGTTATACATTGTATATATAGCAGTCTTTCCTCTGATTTTTGTTTAACAGAAATTACTTTTAATTCACACCCTAAACAAACCCAAGGAAGTTCATTGATTCACTTTCTTTCATTCATACACTCACCCATTCAGTTTCTTAAATTAACTGTTGTAAATATTGAATCATAAAATTGTTTAGGAAATAAAACTATTTCCATACAGCTTCATTTCGGTCTTCTTGCGCCAATATTTACAATAGAAAGAGAAAAATAAATGCGCAAGACATGAAACATACAAAAATATTTCTACCATAATGGGCTTAATAACAAAGCTAAGACAATACAAAGTGACTCGGAAGGGATATAGGCAATTTCTGTAAAAATATGGAACTGAGACATTGTCGACAAGAAAATATATTTAAAAGCGTTATGATTAGATTCGTTTTAAAGTACGCCTGAAATGTTTCCATATTTTGTGGCATTAAATAAAACCATTTTGTGTTTACAATGGAAAAATTCAACAATATATTGCAAAAAATATAAATGTATATCTGGTTCATCGTCATCCAAGATAAAATATAATTAAACATTTATTTCTAATCAGTGAAATTTTTTTAACCTTAAAGTTATATAATCTTGTAGACTGTAATCAGCAAAACGCGGTAAATGTGTCTTTTCCATCTACAACATGTTTGTTCTGTCATTTCTCCAAGATTTCAATACCTTAATTTAATGTTCTCAATATGCAATTTGAAAAGAGGGATCAGATGTGCTGCGTTGTGCTCAGATTTTTTTTTATATACTCTCCTACAGGCAACGTATGTGCGTTTGTTATGCAGTGTACTCAAATCTCTATCTAGTTATCCTTGGATTTGATGATAAATTTTCTCAGAGTTCTAGATTTTGCTGACAGAGCAATTTCTCCTCTATCTTTAAATGTGGAACTTCACAGTTTTATTTAGTACCCGATGTCAAAAACAAAATTGACTTGTCCCGGATATTTCAGGCTTTGTCCAGTAATTGAGTCCCCCTTTTTGGCGGGGGGTCGTTTGGAGGGTACACTGAGGACATATTGTTTACGAGTCCGAGACTGGAGATTATTTCAAGGTCTCGGTGGGGGATATTTTGGACAACGGAAGAAATGACCATGAGCCGGGACTCGTGACTAGAGTCAATACAGCTTTGCCCCCTGTCAGAGAATGACGAGCTGTTATTGCATAGCCCCCCTCCCCCATTTGTCTCTGACAGAGAGAAAAATCACCTCTATCTTAAACAATTGGTAGTTGTCTCCTGTGTACACTTAAAAGGTCAAGGCCGTCAAAAAACGAAATTCCCCCTTAATCTCCATGCATTGCTGACATTCCAGGATGGACAATTGAGCGTAATATCCGTGTATCAAGCTTTAATCCCTACTTCATATCTCCCCTACCTGCGATAAGGTACTTACGAGAAAGCCAATATCGTGTCCATATCGGTGGTCAAAGCGAGAAACTGTAGGGGTCGCCTACCGGCAATATGTATATCCGTATTGAGGGGGGGGGGGGGGGGGGTAATAAATTACATTTCAATTTCAAAAGTAAAGTCTAAATAGATACGCTATACATATATTGTTATCAAATTTTAATTAATTAATCTTTTCAAAAATATATTCGTTTCATCAAAGATACAGTTTAGTTGCATTTATTTTCAGTTTTGAATAAAGGACCTTTTTAATTTATCAGAATCTACATAAGTTTTGAAAAATTTTGCCATTGAAAAAAATCAAATGGCCATGACAAAGTATACTTTAAAAAAAATTATAATTTATATTTTCAAATTTCGTTAAGTCAATTTTTATTTTAACGTACATGAACATATTCTGCAAGACTAGATTTAAAACATCAGATCGGATAGATCTGTGGGTTTTTTTTTCTATGATGACGTCATCTCCAGTGTTTTATCGATTTTAAGCTCATTTTTCGTATTTTAATATAAGGAATGTTCTTCCGGGAATTATATAATATGCATAATATTTTATAAGTTTGCCTTATTGGAAGTTGGATTGATTTTAAAATTAACTCCTCCGTGCAATCAATCACTGCAAATGAATAGCGATGCTCACATTTGAGCAATGAATTCACAATGTTATCTAAAACGAACGAAAATGAAAATTTAACAGCAAGCTTGTTAACCATAACTTAGAAGCGTTTAAATTAAAAAAAAAAAAAGACGTCAGGAGTAATAACACACGTATCAGGTACTGATGTTTACAGAGAGGCTTACTTGTGGGTAGTGCATGGATTCCCGAGAGGGTGGAAGGGGTGGGCGAGACATTTATTGAATAAGGCCAATATATCTATGTTGATGACAATATTTATAAAATTATCGATCTACTCTGTTATATAATAATCCTTCATAAATCATCTCCCACAGAAGTTTCACTACTTTGATTAAAATCTAATCTAAGCTCGGATTGACTGAAAGAATCAAAATATTTTTGGGGGGTGGGGGTGGGGGTGGGAGTGGTGGATGATTTTTGTTTAAGATATTCGAAGTGCGATAATTTGGTCCGAAATAAAATGCATTTTCAGAATGTTGTTCTTGTGCGTAATTTTTTTTCCCCAATTGCATTGCTACAGTTTTGTCTGCACTGTCTCCATTGCAAAAGTAAATGTTCTGTAAAGAGCTTCTTGAAAGAGAATGTCCATAACCTTTCCCATTTTGATTTACGATTTGGCTGCTGTATTGCCGGTATGTACCCAGTGAGATACAGACATTTTATTTCATGATAATGTGACAAAGCTCTGTATTGGATGTCATCAAATAACTCAATATGCTCAACTACTGTCCCATAAAGAGGAAGTATTGATTGGGAATAATCAGCAACACAGATGATCAATACTGATTCCGGTATATCTGAAAACATCCCGCCATTTAGTAAAACTTGAACGAAAATGCGTTTCCGTTGTTTTTACTAAGTTTGGAAATGAAAGTGTCTAGAAAACAAATAAAAGGGCTTATTTGGTCATTCCGAGTAAAAATTTACGAGAAATGATGACGAACGGAGGGGTAAATAACATATTGAATTGAGGAGAACACAACGATGTCCATTGATTTTTGCAAAAACGTTAATTCTAATATTGGAGAGTTTTCTTTGAATCTGGCCAGCTTTATGGCAGCAGTTAATCGTACTAGAACACGTTTGTTCCTAAATGCCGTTGAAGTTATTAAAGTATTTACTTTCCCTCCTACAAATTGTGCCTGTTTCAGATGAAATTCAAGTCGTCATTTCACTTCAATGTGTCAAAACGCTTCAACCACATACGGAAACCAGTGTGTTTTTCAAAGCAATTTCCATAATGTGCGCTTTTGCACATTCAAAGTTAATACCTATCCTTAAGTATCATTATGAACAATTGCAACTGATTATATTCTAGAGAGATTAATTTAACTTATGTCATCCTGTTGTAAAGGCATACCATCCATGCATGTAAAGATGATTCGACTTTCCTTAACACGAAAAACAATATCAAAAGGTCAGCGCTGATAGCGATATGTTGAGGAAATTAAAAATTTTTGTTTACTTCTCAAGGTTCTATTACCTTGGGAGAACCAATCTCGGGGTGAAGGACCTCTGTTGTAGCCCCCCACAGTGTTGCCCTGTCAGTCTAACCGTGATCATAGAGGTCTCAAAGCCGGGGATGGTCTCATCTCATTAACCTGTCACGTGATCAATGGGTGCATAACAACCTGTTATCTTCGAATTAATGCTCTGCAAAGTAAATTTATCATTTAATTTGAAACAGCATCAAAACTGTTGGATTTAATGTGCAGCTTTAAGTAGCAAATTATTTCTTAATTCTGTTCACTGCACGATAATATTCATTTACCGACATCATTTTGGGTTTCAGAATTATCAATGAGTAAATTAAAACAATAAACAGTAACAAATTAAATAGCAAACAGCAGTTTCAAAGTTTGTAAAAAAAATTTGTAATCTTCCATGTTTTCAAAAAAGGGCTCATTGTGTATGATATCAGATGTGGTTATATTCAAATTCTGGAATTCAAACCATATTAGATAATTGATGTTGAATCAACTTTATTTTTACATATTTTCTAAACCATTACATGTAAGATATATAACAGAAGATACGATAGAATTAATTTCAGAAGGATTTACCTCGTGTACGAATGAAACTATTCAATTGTTTTCAGAAAAAACATCTTAATGTATTGTTTTTATGAACCAGGACACCAGTTTAACAGTATTTGATCCAAGAAAAGAAGATGGTTCCTGAGGGTCCATCACATTAATCACAAGACAATGGAAAAATCGTAAATAACTGCTTGGTTTTGTTTTAAATATTTCATCTTTATGCAGATAATCTTCTCCTAATTCCAGTTCTCTGAGTGGGGACTGTCTGTCCATCTTCCTTCAATCCGTCATTTTATACTTTATATTTTTTCATTTGCTTTCGATCTCTTTTTCATTTCCTTTATCCTCTCAGATAAAAGTAATAAATCTTCTCACTGATTGGGAGAAAGTGGGTAGATGTCTCTGTGATTCTGGCTTGGAAATTTTTTTTCTTTGTCTTGTTTTCTTGATTGGAATAGCCTTGAAAAACAAGTCACCGGAAGTACCAGTTCTAGTACATATACATAACAATGTGGTTTTATAGATTTATGCTTTCGACGTGTACTTTAATTGAATATATATTATTTAACCTTTTGCATTTCCTATATTTTTCTACTCCAAGGTCAGTGGTTTTGAGAAAGACACACATCGGAGTATTGTACATTTTCTTCTTGTTGAGTTTATTGATTGTTATTAAAAAACAAAGATGTGAGAGAAAACTGCAATATTACACACGTGCTATTCATGGGTTGGGACCGGTGGTTGACAGTTCGCCCATGCTTAATACTTGTATTTTATTTGTTTGTTTGTTTTTTTGGGGGGCGGGGGTTGGGAGCGTTCGTGGTTTTTTTTTTAATTTATTTATTAGTATATTTATTTATTTATATCTATTTATTTATTTGTTTATTTGCATTTTACTGTCGGTAAAATTTTATATTCAGATTTAAATGAACTTGATATGTTTCAGTCGTTCGATGAAAGTGTTCACCCTTTCACTGCAGTACAAAAACAATACCAAGGTTCAAATTGGATCAGACCAAAAAACGAAGTTATGTGAATAACCTTTTCAAAATAAATACATGCATGTCTCTTCTTTCATCATTTAACCGTTTAATATTTATGTATATAGTTAGCTGTCTTGTTCGCCTTCAGACATAATAGGTCTCATTTATATAACGATCATATTTAATATCTTTCCGCTAATTGTATTTCATCTGACACAGTTAACTCGTAATGCCACCTATGCCTCATTTATTCTTGTTCATTTTTGTTAAGGTGTCGTTTTTTATTCTTTATAGCTTTTTAAATATATAATACTTTATGTGGGTTTTTTTTCGAGATGTAACATTTGGAAAAAGCGATCGCTCAAACGAGAAAACAGGCCTTTAGAAACTTTTTATAACATAAAGCGTGTTTATTACCGGGACGCAGCTTTATGCGCATTAGAATCTGGATCAACTCTTTCAAATATCTAGTTGTATAACTTGGGTTATCAATGACACAATGTCTTTTTCTCCCACTGGATGGAGTGAATTTTATTCTATATTTATACGGGTAATCATAAAGCATTATTATTTACAATTATGGTCAATAATTAAGGGCGTACATATAATTTTCGTTAATATTCAAAGTTTGAAAAGAATTTCATTTTAAAATAAAAATCCTGGCTATTCTACAGTGTTGTCCTCTAGCCAATAAGGATGTTTTTTTAAGTTTATTTCAACAGTTTTTATAGGTTGAAACTCATTTTCTTTCATTCAGGAGAAAAATGATGGGTATTTGTAAACCAACACATCGGAAGTCTTGTTACTATAAATGGGCCCCGGCACTTGACGTCAAGGACCTTTGGAGTGTTTGGCGGCCTCCGTATCAGATAGAGGCTTGACTAGGGACCTCCTCAACGCATGCCGCGCCAACTCAAATTCAACCAATCAGCACACTTTTGAAATACGCTAAACGAAGCCGCCTTCCGCCAGTCCAAACTTTTAGGTGCGGAGTTCTTTACTAAATGGAAAACAAGTATAGCATTGCCAATCATAATTACCATACAAATGGCATTTCAACTTGTATTATTTGTCAGAATGTTTATGATTCTAATCATTGATAACTATAAACGCTGTGTATTGATTAAAAGTATGTTTATAACGAAAGGCATGAATACTTCAAACGAAATATATCGAAGGAAAGATATATATATACATTTACACAATTAGTGATACAGATCAACAATCCACATTTCATTTATATGCTAAAAATGCATAGGTATTTATATTGCTGCTACAATACGTAGTTTACATCTTTTATCTTCTCGAGATATATATGCATTCAAAAAAGTTATTTAAGATGGACAAATTAAAAAATAATTAACCTTGGAACGACTCTGTTCTTAGAATATAAAGTTCGAATTGCATGAGTATTCTGTATATGCACAACTTTCGACAAAAATTTGTCTTGATGTTTTCTGCTCGAAAAAAAGAACAGCATAGAATTAGTACTTTTGCTCAAGGTCAAATCTCATGATCAATGCAAAGAATCCCTGCACCTCTTTGTTTCTGTATGGCCATTCCTGTATCTTTTTAAAAGATATTGATATTAAAAATTCAAAAACAAAGCATCGTAAATTATATAAGGAATAAGGAATCATTTTTTGAGTATTATGAGGTGATAATTTCGGTCGAGGCGTGATCAAATCTATCATAAAGCCCTTTGGGCTTTATTGGATTTGATCACGCCCCGACCGAAATTATCACATCATAATATTCAAAGAATGATTCCTTATTACTTATCTTTATATAATTTTAAGCCATCGTATGATTAAATATTTAAATATAAATAAACAAACCCCGCTGGCGCCTCAATTTGGCGTTATTTGTATTATGGGTTATATAGTACAAAATCGATACGTAGTGTTATCACAGGCAAAGACACTGGAAAATGTAAATATATATTCATAACGTCAGACTTTGTATGAAATACGCAATCATATTGTCTTCAGCTGGCTATGTGAAGGTGCATTTGTATGTTTCATGGCATATTATTCTAAAACAATATAACTTAATCTTATCTTCTAGAACAATTCTAAATTATTTGCCAATTCTATCGACGGGGCAGGGAGAAAATCATTCCCGAATGAAATTCCTTGCTATTCCAGTTTGATATTGAATCAATGTTGCAATCAATCCGTCAATATATCAATCAGTGTCAGATAAAACAAACACTTACATGATCAAGATGCATGTATCAAACTCTAACGCCATCTTTGTCTGATATTGCGAGCGGAGTAAGTGTAATCGTTGCCTGTAATCAAACATTTGTATAAACATTACATAAATTCTAGAACTGGGTGAAACCCATGGACTGTCAAAATGTTTATAACCCTGGTCGAACAAACATTCTGAGCAGTATGATTCAGAGGCGGTTATTCTACATACATTTGTCTTCACCACTTGTAATATAAAGTAAATATATATATTAATAGATTCTTCAATTAATATATATGATTGACAGATTTTTGGTATGTAAAGGACGATTCTTATTTGATCGAGGCACGAACGTTTATTTTTCTCCAAAAGTAAAACAAACATGGATAAACTGCCTATTCTGTTTAGTACTCTACAGCGTCTATTGTTAATTTACTGTGCATTTTATTTGGGGTTTCATTGCGTCATCCGCTTTCCTTCTATTGCCCCCTATTTGGTCTTCCACTGCGTCTTTTCTTTATCCTTCTCCTGCGTTTTCTGGAAGGGGGGGGGGGGGATCTTCAGAGTCTTTTTGTTTAGTGCATCCTCCGTATGCTTTAATGTGCCATTTGTTGTGGTTTTATTGCATCCTCTGTGATATTATTGATTTCACTGTTTTTCATTTAACTGTGCTTTCTGTCCTTTGTCCAGTATTTGTCTTTCAAGTGCATCCATTGTTTATCCTTCTACTGCGAATTATGTTTTTAAGATTTTTTTATTATCCCTTTTACAACTTCGGCTTTTGCCTTCAAATCAACAGTGAAGAATGTTAATACTTTTACGATGTTTATCAGCAATCTGTTGATGAGCCTAATAGCTCACGCGAAAAATTCCCTGTGATAACAAAAAAAAATGGTTAAGACTGATATGCAATAGCTCATTAAACCTTTTGTGTAACTACCTTGTGTTCCTGTACTGTCCGTCGGATACCTTTACAAAACTGTGTGTTCTGGAATCCTGTCTCATGCTTCTTGCTTCCACATGAACTGTCTGGAGCTCTTTAAAATCGAAAACGTAAAGCATAAAATCAAAATTACTCATAAAATCCTCTTATTTTTTAGAAATACATTAATACAAAAGAGGAACTATAGTTGATATAATACTGTGACGTCAGATTATGAGAAAAAAAAATAAACTCAGTTATTGTATTCAGAGTAAATGACTGCAACAAAAACGACAACAACAACCTAGCGAAACCTGTGTCTGTTGTACATGTACCTCTCTTAAGCTTCATTACTGCACAGGTCTCTCTCTTTTCGTGCTTGTGTCCGGGGTATATTTTGGAGGCTTTTTGGTCCAGCATCGCTATTATATGAAAGTCTGCTTGTTTATTTTCCGTCATCAATTGTTTATTTCGAATAAGAAATTTCCAAGCACACTCTTTGATATTATTTTTTAAAAACAAGCCGTCATTGAAAATGTAATCATCTAAAATGGTGCCGCTTTAGTAGAGGACATAAATATGAAAAACACTATAAGTGACTATATACGTTTACCTGAACCTTTGAACTTAGAAACCTCATACAAAGTCATTCTATATTTTTTTTAACAAGTGCTCTATGGGTAAAAAAAAAAAGAGGGTCCAAGATTACAACAACAAAAAAGATCCATAGATTTGAAAATTTTGGTTAATGGTCGCTCTTCGTTATTTAACCACACACTGAACACTCGTTTGGTTTAACATGAGACACAGAGTCAAGGATGATATAATACCTTCCGGAGAAGTTCCGTTATGATCAGCTTTATCCTTGGCCTTGGTTCCATATCATTACTATATTTTTCCACAAGGATACACTGTTTGTGAAGCTTGAACCAAATAGGGTCAAGTTCAGAGAAAAAAAATGAACAAATAATATCTGACGGACAGATGGACGCAGGAATAATCGTAAATAAAAAAAATAAACAATATTCAATGTGGTTTTTTTTTCGTCTTCTGAGATAAGTAATTTATTTTACTAAAGAATTGTCAAGTGTATCTCTTTAAGTATTTTTAAACCAAAAAAAACCGATAAAAACTTTTTTTCATTTTTTTCCAGGGGGTCTGGGATTCTAGAGACTTTCTAAGGTAAAAATAAAGTCTTCAAAGTAAGACTGATATTTCTTTTCGTGTTTATACTTTAAAAGTAATACAATTAAAAATTTAAAAGTTTGTATATTTAAGACCTGAAGTGATCACATCTAAAGCTTCTGCCATGCAGATGTATAAAAAAACCGTTTCCTTTCAATTTTTTCTTATGGATGGCTGTAAAAAAAATCAGTTTAAAAAAATCAAGGTCAATGGGAAGATGAAAATGAAGTAAAAATAACCAAGCCAGCTTTATTCATCATCACTAGTTAAGGGTTTTCGGTCCACTCTGCTCCCCATTAACCCTATTGATCACGGGAAGCGTGAGTAAAATACATGTAGGTTTTCTGTATATAACACCATTGAATTCATGGGTTTTCTAATCATACTGTTCAGTTGAAATCAGTTAAATGTTAAGTAATTACAAGAGTTTCCAAGAAGTTGATTATAAAGACTCACAAATTGTTCATTTTTTCGCCAGAATGAGTATGATTTAACTTTATTTTGACAGTTTAGGGGGGACGCAGGGTACCCACCCTTAAAATCCGACACTGTATTGTATCTAATAATGGTCTTTTCCAGAATTGACAGACATAACTTTAAAAAAAAAAAATTGAATAGATTACTTAATCTAGGTTGAAGTTTTATCAAAATTTGTCTGCAAATAAAAGATGCGGAAAACATTAAATTAATGTGTTTCATTCAGAGAACATGAAAAGAGAGATAACTTCTTCATTGTTGAAACATCATTGTCATTCAGTCAAAAGCTTCCCTTATTGAAAAACACAAAGTTATTCTTTTATTTATCCATTTTTTTTCATCCAAACAATTACAGCCCCCCATCCCCTCCTATATAGTGCATGTGTAGCCTATAACAACCCCCTTCACATTGATCCCCGTTTCAAATTCACAGCTGACTTCTTGATCTTCTGAAAGAAAATTACTAATTTTGAATGAACAAAGCGTCCCACTTATAGTGGCCTGTATTGCCCTTAATAATAGCATTTTAAAATAGTTTCATAATTTGATATTGAAATAATTTCAGAAAAAATGCACTTTATATCAAGGCAGAAAACATGCAATGAATGCGTTAATTTTAGGAGAAATAATATTTTATGTACAGGTATATGGGGGCGGGTTCGTCTTTCAAATTACAGGGGGTTTCTGTATACAATTATTTAAAGAATATTGGTTTTCAATGAAATACATAGTGAAAAGAAAAAATTGACATACTTTTAGCACCTGGGTGCAGGGCGCTTTTTTTCCCATATTAAGCCCTGTGGTTATCATAAAAAAAGAAAAACCTCTCATAAATAAATAATTCGGATTTTTTCAATAACATTTGTAATACCTTTACTAAATTCTCTTGGGTTTTGTATATTTAAATTTTGTGAAAATTTTCTCTCATAAGCTTTTCTCAGTGATTCCGGAACATAACGGACTTGGTTTATAATTTAGTTAGAAGAAATACCAACATGGCGACTTTGCGTCCGTCACAACGGATATAGACTGCGTGACTTTTCCTGTAAATTTTACGTATTACCAATCTAATTTTGTATACATTATTGTGCCTGATGAGCATTCGAATGGTAAGGAATCGAACTGTAAGTTAACTTCGAATGGAGTTGGCTTAATAACGCCTGTGTCTATATCTTTAAATGGCAGTTGTACAGGACAGTCTTTACCATAGACTTCAAATGATGAGCTCTGCATTAGAAAGTCGTCCTACGAGTGCCCTTGCCAGAGGTGTGCAAATTACGGAATTTAAGGAAACAAGGGTAAACCCTGAACCAGTAGTTTTAGAAGATAGTGATCTCTTACTAGAACAGTATCTTTCTCCAGGTAAACTAAGACTTCTGACTGGGGTTGATAATTTAGATGACATTTATCGCCTGGAATTAAAAGTCGACACAAAAGAAACAAGCTTGGGAAATTTTGGTTCCCTGCTACCAAACTTAACACAACTGAAACTATCAAATAGTAACATCCCATGCATTCGCGACTTAGGTTCTAGTTTAAGAAATGTTACCGTTTTATGGATGTCACGTTGTGGCTTATACGAATTGGATGGAATATCATCTATGCTAAGTCTAAAAGAACTATACTTGTCATACAATGAAATCTGTGATATAAGTGCTCTAAGCATGCTGGACTCGCTACAAATTTTAGACTTAGAAGGAAACAACATCGATGATACCCAACAGATTCATTATCTTGCTATGTGTTCAAACCTCTCCAGTCTGACATTGGAAGGGAATCCTGTGTGTGTATTACCTACACCAGACAGTAGTGAAACAGAGGACTATGACTACAGGTGGACTGTCAAAAACATCATACCTCATCTTAAGATATTAGATGAAGAAGCACTTAATTTAGAACCATCACCCTCAAAGAAAAAGAATGTATTTGATGATGACTGGGCCTATTTGGAGGAATTGCAGAGAGATGTAGGAATAGGCGGCTCAACAGAAAGTCTTAATTCACTAGGTAAAGAAATGAAAATAGTCTTTTTGATTAAGTGAATGTCAGAAAATACCATCAAAGTTTTATCTAACAAAAATTTCATTAATAACAAATTAAACACATTATTAATTGCTTATATGTTAATAAACTATAACCTGCCCAGTTATGTCACGTCCCTCACCACAGCATTTTTTCCATTAATGATTTCAGACAGTCCTACAGAGACTGTAGGCAGACCAGGCACTGCGTCCCTGCGACCTACAACAGGGTACCGCCCAGGCTCTGCCCTCAGACCCTCCTCAGGGTTCAGACCCCTCACAGCATCCAGGAGACCTGCTACTACTTCTGGGGGAAACGTCAGACCTTTAACTGCAGAGAAGGCAAGCAGGGAGGAAAGTTCAGAGGATAAAAAAATTACAGAGGATGCCTCGAGTGAACTTACCATGGGAACTGTTGTTTGTGGAAATCCATCCAAAGCCCTCTTCTCGCGGCGAAAAATCAATCCAGGCAGTCAAAATACAAATGAATCCACTGGACTAAAGCTGTTTCCTCAATTTCTACACAAACCTGAGCACACATACGATCCTGTTCCAGATGATGACAAGGAGAGAGCAGACATAGTGGCGGAACTAAAGGAGTGGAAACAACATCATGAAAAGATGATGGAGAAGATCAAAGCGGAGAAAGCTCCCCAGGTATGATGTTTGGATAAGTTTAAGTTTAGGTATTGTATGGTAATTTGATTCTTTCTGAATATCGTACTAAATATTTTTGATTAAATCATTCATCACATCCTCACAGTTGTTCAATCTAAAAAATATTTATTAATAAAAAAGTTTTGTTGGTTTTTTCATTAAAAAATGAAAAGGGCGCACCTCTTTTAATGGGATGCTCATTTATAGAGAAGTTACAGAGAAGTTACTTTCGTACTTCATTTGTTACAGGTGTTGGTAATTGATCATGATGATGCGATCAGCATATCTGGTGATGAGGAAGTGACAGATGAAGAAGATGATGATGATGATTTACCCTCGGGTTTAACTTCTCTGGACAACAGTGACAGGCCACTCAGAGAGAACCAGTCCGGCGGTAATGGCCGACCTGTCAGTGCTGATAGGCCAAGCAGCAAGGAACGAAGTGTCAGCTCTAGTCCTCTACTGGGTACGACGTTTTTTATGGAGTCCACATCAATTTGGTTTTATATCATATCATAGATATGTGGTTAAAGTATCGGGCTTGTGAACTACAGATCATGAGTTCGAATCAGCTTCGGGCCTAATTTAGTTAATATTTACTGAATTAAATTTTTGAAAATTACAATTTTTTAACAAAATTGTTAATTTTTCGCATCATGCCATCTATAATAAAAAAAATATTTTTCTCCTAATTTGAGAAATTATTTCAAGGTGTAAACCCAGCTTATACATGTATGAAGTGGATAGCTATTGAAGTCATTCCATAATTTAAAATCATTACCTGGTTCTTGTTCCTCTTGTTATTAAAAAACCCCAAAACTGCATATGTTTTTTAAATCTTTGTAATCTTCAGTTTAAACTGTTTGAAAAGAATAATTAAAAGTATATCTACAGTTATTTTGAATTCAAGAAAAATAATTGTGTTGTATTTTTCTTATTTTATTACAGATCTCCCACCACCACCCACCCCACCCAAAGTGTTGGGCAATGTTCGTGAACCTCCATCTGGTGAACTCCAGGAGGGAATCATTGAGGCCCTGAAGATAGAGGGTCTGACAGCAGACAGCAAGAAGAAAGAGGAACCAGAGGAGCCCCAGGAAACACCAGAGAGCCTCCAGCTGAAGACCCGTCTGGAGAACCACGCCCTCAATCCTCACCGTCCCTGTCCCCCCATCAAGCCCCTTGGGAGGTTTACCATGGACGGGCCAGTCATGCCCCGTGCTCCCCCTCCCTCGGCAGTGGCCAGAAACATGCTGAGTAAAAGCATGGCTGTCCCGGCAAGAAGGACCAGCCCAAACAGTCAAGATTCCGGCACTGCGGTGATCGCTCCGTCTGCGTCTGCTGATCGCCCAGTTCTCCAGAACCGTCCCTTCACGGCACGGGCCGTGCTATCTCAAGTCCGCAGGCAGCTGCCACAGGTTCCAACTCTACCCTCAAAACCAAGCTTTCCCAAATGAGAACTTGTTATTTATTTTTGGCAAAAAAATATATCTGGTTCTTCTGGTTTCTTCCTGGCTTAAATTGTCTTTCATTTTATTTGCTAGCTGATGCATTTACATGTATAAATTCATATTTTGGCCATTTTATCAATAATAATGGATTGATACATCTGTCTTGGACTAACAAGTACATACACATGTTTATTACTACATGTATTCTGATGCGAGGTAATGTGCCTTCAATTTGCTTGCATGAAAATCAACTAAATTGTTTCATGAAATAAATCTACATATACAGTCATAATTTTTTTTTTTAAGTATGAGAATTTTGATTTTCTTTGTGAGGGACAATGTGTGCTAGTTATGACTGTATAACTATAATGCATTTCAGTACAATGAATTCTAGTAATGATGATAAAAGTGTGCTAAGTACTGAAAGTTTTCATGTTTTTACATATCAGTATTTTAATTTATTTCATTGTACAAGTACAATGATATATGCCATTTGTAGTGATACCTACAAAATGTAACATTATTTTGATGAACGCTGAGAATCATATTGATTTTGGAAACAAAAAAGTTTTCTTGTAATGATTGAACTCTTCTTATTGCTAATTTTATGGATGCACTGATGTTGAAAAATTTTCATAGCTGATTAAAGATTCAAATCATTGTGTGGGTTATAAAATCTGAATATTAAAAAAGCAAAATAGCAATTAATTATTGGCTTTATAACGATTATTTTAGTGGATTGTATAATCACATCTTGGTATGTTAGATGGTTGCGAGATATTCAGAACACTGATGAGATATTTTCTGAAATTTAGATGTGGCTGTGTGTTGTCATTCATAGTGTACGTTTATTGAGTTGACTAGGTCTTTTGTTTTGTTTTTTCACTCTGCAAATGTAGATTGTCCTTTTCCACAATAAATATTTCTGATTACAACAATGTGCCTCTTTTCTAAAGACTTTCTAATGGCTCAATTTAGTAGAAAAGGTTTCAAGATTGGAAAAGAAAACATTACGGAACAGTGCGGATCGCAAAGGGCAGTAACTGATAAACAAGCCATCAAGATGGAAACCATTGCTCGTCTGAACTACAATAGCCATAACTCTGCTTTATCGAATCAAATTTAAAATAGAGTGGAGACCTTTCTATTTTCTTTCAATATATGCCAATACTTTTGTTTAACATTGAGCCCCTTTTGTTGTTTTTGATAAGAATTTGAAAAAAAATTTAATTTCAATTCTTTGGAGATCATTATCATGAGAAAATGTTGGTACTTTTCTGTAGCCTTTTCAGCCAAGTTCTTTTGGTTTTTGAAAACTATTTTTTAAATAATTTCACAAAGTTTCAGTCCTTTACAAAAAAAAAAAAAATGTACCTTGAAGATGTTTTTAGTTACATATTTCCACGAAAAACCCTTGCAGTCTATTCCTGACTACTATTTGAATGTTTTTATGAAGATGAGGAAATAATATAAAACTGTCCAAGAATTCTTCAAATTTTAAAACACTATACTGATTTTCCAATTACTGTAAAAATGATGAGATGGCTGTTATCATATATTGCAAACATCCAACATCTGTGGTTCCTTATACAGTGAAAACCAGTATAAGTATAAGTAAGTGTACAGTGACATATACATGTAAATGTACATAATTTCATCCCTTTTGGGTTCTTCTGGGTCACTTCTTGTATCCACACAATCCCAACATCCAACAGTTTAACAGAGATCAAAAGAAATACTATGTACAAGAGACCTGTATTTATTTATCAATACATATACAAACAAAATACATCTTTTGATTTGCTTCAAAAGCATTTACACATCAATTTCATGTTATTTATCAATTCACTTTCAAAAGAAAGTATTATTGCTACATCAACATTGATTTTGTACAAAAACAGTACAACTATGAAACATGACAAATTACAGATGATATTCTGAAGTATAAAGTTGGAAAAAAAGAACATATATAAAAGCTAACATCAAAAAATCTGTATCAATATTTGATTCTAGTTGTATTTATTCAAGTACAATCCAATGTATGTTAGAAAGTAATTAAGAAGTCTACTTTTGCCATCTTTCACCCACAATATATGTACAACATCAAACAATTTAGAGTTCTTATTCATTACATTGATAGATCTTTCCTGTAAAAAAGTCATGAACTATGGTGATAAAGGGCTATAGAGGTTTCACACAGATCATTCAGAATGGAGAAGCACCTGTCTATGAAGGAACAAAGGAGAGCCTGCATAGACTGAGGATGCAAGGCAGAGTAAATCTTTAGTATCCCTGAATAATAGGTGGGTTAGTCTTCATCTTCTTCAGACTCTAAGAAAATATAAAACATTTTGTCAGGACTAAAGTTAACAACTATTATACATATAACGTTTTAGTATTTCATTGTAAATTATAAAGCAATTTATTAAAGTCAAATTTACTAATTGTCTATAACCTGCAAAACCTATACTTCTCATCTATTGACAAACTGACTAATTAACTTTTAATACAGAGGGTTCCACTTTATCTGATAGCAGTTAAACTGATATTTCGGTTATTCTGATTTTATATTCAAACACCAAATAATTTCTTATATATTACTTACTATTTTTTCTGATAATATGATAGACAAAATAGCATCTTTGGTTAATTGGATAGGATTGGGACTGTGTGATACATAAAATATCACACTGTTTTGATCTCTACCCTGGTATCAGCCAGAGCAGTTAGTTATGGTCCATTTCCAAAGAGCGAGGGCTGATAACAGGGACGAGATCAAAAGAATAGTGTGATGTTGTTTATATCATATGTCTAAAGCCAAAGTTTTTTTTTTTCAAATCAATTCAAATTCCAAAGAAACAATTAATTTACGATTATTTTTTGGGATCGTACACAAAAAAAGTATTATTTGCATTTTTATTGGCAACTGAAATACAAACTGCTAACCTTCTGAGGCATTTTCCAGCCATTCCACAAATTTCTTCATCTGTTCCAAGAAGACACTCTTTCCTTTGGAAGAGTGTGCATCTTTATACCATTTCAAGATTACTTCTTCTCGTATTACTTCAGCTATGGACAAATGAAATCATACAGTCACAAAGTTCTCAACACATCAGGCACAATACAGAGTAATCCTCTGGCTGTGCAAATGAAACAATCAGAGGAGATGTCGAAGACAATGAAATTGCTTACTCTTATACAACATGACCACAATCTTCTGAAAGGACTTCATAAAGTTCATGTTGTCGTAGCAATATTCCTGTATCTTGACCAGTAGTGACAGTTCTGCCATGGCCGACTTGGCTACAGCGGCCAGCAGTGGGCTGTATGTCCTCAGATGCTTCAATGCCTGCTCTGCCACTAATTCTTCTTTTTTATTCCACTCTACTGATGCCATAATGGTACTCCATACCTAGAAAATCAACGTTATCATATGTTAATGTATCAATACCAAACATACTGTAGAAGCAGAAATATTCGTTGAGGATTTAATTTCGTTATTTTTGTTGGTAGTATAAATCAACGAAATTTAATCCATGACGAATTTTTAACCCAAGTATTACTGTTTACAAAGAGATTACAATGTAACGAAATTAAATGACAACGAAATCTTATTTCGCTTAAAAACAACGAAATTTTGACTCAACGAAAATATGTGCTTCTACAGTACTTCAAATTTACAAAAAAACTTAAAACTTTGACCACATCCATTTGAAATCTACATATCTGCATGTAACAATGTTGGCCTCCTAGTTCTGACCCATTGGTTGTTCTGACTTACCAACATGGTTACTTCTTGTTCTTTGAGATTATGCTTCTGCATGTGTTCAAGAATGTAAGCCACCATCTAAAAATCAACAGAAATCAGAATTAAGATTTTTACATGTACGAATGTTCCACACCTATCGAAGAGAACAAGAATTTTTATTTTATTTTCTTTTAGCAACAGGCCATGCTTTAATATAATGGTGCGGCTAATCATTTGCTTAGAACAGGATATCTGTCTACACACATACCGGGTAGATATATCATCATTGACTTAAAGTGAATGTACATGACCAGCAAATAAGCAAGAATGTACTGCTTATCATACACATGCACATAAATCTCTTTTTCAAAGATTTACTTAAACGCAAATGTCATCTGATACAAAATTATCATAAGTTTGTTTTCAAAACATCTGAAATGCTATTTCACATTTTGGATCAAAATATTGATATAACTTATCTACCTCTTTAGGAGGCTCTTCATCTTTCATCATTTCTGTGACGTGCTTCTTGAGTTCAACCTTTACTTGATAATTTCTCTGGGTTTCCTGACCAAAAAGAAACCAAAAACAATGTTTAATACATCAGGAGGTAGCATATGTAAAAAAAACAAAAAAAATCAACGACATGAATTTTATTGCAACAGTCACAACCTTAAGACATTCTTCATAGATTACCTGAAAATCAGCAATGGGACCGAGGCCAACTTTTTTGAAGTGCGCCACAAATGTCTCCTGATCTCTCTTGTTGACTGGGAACAATTCCTGCAATCAGGTGAAGTAAAATAGAAACCCAATGAAAAATGGATTAAATTGCTTTCCAAAACACAGAGTTCACAAAGATATCGTTGCCATTTGTTTCACAACTCAAGTTTAAAATGAGGGATAAATAATTGCCTATGCTTTAATAAAATGAATTGAACATAACATGTGGCTTTGAGGATATGAAATGATTTTACCATGCCCTGAAATTCTATATTGCAACACACTATCACCCCAAGGTGCACCAAGAAAGCCATAAAATGAGAACTAGAAAGAGCTCATACAAATTCCATATTTTGATACTGCTTGTCACATGTATGAGTTATCTTAAACAGCAGGTAATACTTACTGGAAGTCTACTTTCCAGTGAAGCTTTCTTGAGAGCGGTTATGATGCTGCTCATATCCTTCTCTGCCAGCCAAGTCTTAAACATCACGTCGGCAAAATCCAGTGAAACTCCTGTAGGTCAATGCATGAGTCAATTTTAGACAAATGAAACAACTATCCAATGCAACAGTTTGCAGGAGAATATAATATCTTTCTGCATGGCTTATTTTTAAGAAAAATAAAGACAGTAACTGAAAATTAATGTACTATACTTTACTTTATTAAGTAGCTGTAATTTTTTTCTCGATTATGCATTCAAGGTAATGATCCATTCATCAAAATACAAATTCTGATGTTATTGATTGAATTGAAGCACAAACTTAATGCATTAAAGTGTACTTGCTAGATAGAAATAAATAACAGATAGATCAAATGAAAACTTTGAACAAGAAACAAATTGACACCAGAGCAAATAGAACAGCTGCAAACCAAAGGCATCTGCTCTTTTTTCATAAGAAATATATCTACAATATGTGGATAAAATGAAAAATATTGAAGCGTTATATGGCAAATCCCCACACATACATGTACATACATCAATAAACACAGTGCTGTCTGCACTAAAATACACTATGTACACATGTATATGTCCTTTATACGTGTACCAAAAAATCAGAGGGTCCCTTACTCAGAATGAACTATTGAAACTATTTCTTTACAAAAGTGTTCAACAAACAACTACAAGCTTTCTTGTATCATGAGCAGCTCCTGTGAACAGTGAATGAGCATCATATTACATCATACGAGTTTTTTGTATCTCAACAAATTAACAGTGCAATTGCTGTACACTTAACACCAATAAAAGGTCAGAAAAATGGAACTCTATTGAAGAACCAAATAAACTTTTGCTCTGATACATGTATGTATGACGGAAAAAGGAATAGCCTCTAGTGAACCACCTATTTATTTCTTTGGTTTGTTGAGCCGAATATCAAATATAATTTTGGAAAGCAATAACAAAGGAGATATTCATTGAAAATTTGAATAAATCAATCATATGATAAAAATATAGCAAGGGTGTTAAAAACATGGTTCTAAATACAAACATGATTATTCCATACTCAATATGTAATGCAAATCAAACAACTTTTCTCTTTTGATGTAAAATTCTATTTTATTTGAAAATATGTTTGAAACTGCGTAAGAAACATCACTAAGGCCACACCAAAATAAATTTGTTGTTCGTCGGACATCTGATGAAAAAAGCCCCAAATATCTACTTAAATAAATAACAAGGGACTGAAACACATTGATAAGTCATTGATTTTATTTTTTTAAGAAGAGTGGGGCGTCTTTATCAACTTCATAAACAATCCAAACTTCAAAAAAAAAAAAACCACAACTGAGTATTTAATATATTACAGAGTCAGGATCATTTGATGGAAAATGGTTTCATTTATGTTTCTATATAATATCATGCAGAACAGCAATTCTCAAAATTATATAAAACATACCATCTTTAACCAAGTGCTCTTCAAATATGCTGGAGAGAACTTTGGCTGAGCAAAAACCATTTCCCAAGAATATGCCAGTGATGATTGCCAATTTGCGTTTCTCATCATCCTTAAATCCTTTCATAAAATACAGGATCTACAAAAGAATTTGTTGGGAATTTAAAATTTTTTGCATAGAAAAATTACCTTGGAAACCTTTACAGAGTTTCAATAGCTAATGAATTTTTTCCCGATTATACGAAATTAGAATATTTTCAAAATTATTATGTACTCAAGTTTTAGAAAGTTGTGATCCCCTGCCATTATAAAATGTTAATTTATGCACACACAAAATATAATGGACGTCAATATCTAGTTGTAAGCTGAACATAACTCATTTGGATTGGAAAGAATAATACATCCACTGGACATAATATAAACATAAAGTTCAATGATTTATGAAAACAAAAATAGACTAATTACTTTTTTTGATCCTACAACAGTTTGGTTTTCAATTAACTCTTAAATTTCTTTCATAAAAT
Organism: Magallana gigas; assembly: GCF_963853765.1. NCBI lineage: Eukaryota > Metazoa > Mollusca > Bivalvia > Ostreida > Ostreidae > Magallana > Magallana gigas. Next base: position 26,329,454 of record NC_088857.1, on the reverse strand, counting down.
TAGAGGTTTGTGATAAATACGAGTGAGCGCTTTGGTAATTTGGACTGTATACATATTATGATATCTGAGGTAGAAATAGAAATGTGGTGTATTACTATTTACTTGTTGTATTCAGCTTTAACTGATCTTACAGTACATGTATCACACCATGTATGGTGTTAATGGTTTATGAAATTCCCTACTAGTACTTGACAAACTCACTTTCTTTAAGGCATCCTCAAAAGATCTTTCCAGGTACTTGTAGCGTCTCAATAGTTTGTTAAAAACCTGAAAATGTGAACGAAGATTATCAAAATAAAGTATGAAAAAATTAAAAAGTTATCTTATTCTAAATTTACTATCTATTCAAATTTGATTGACTTGCCTCATAAAACTCTCTCAATCTGCTTTCATCAGTTCCAAACACACAAACATTTGTTCTAAAGAGCTTTTCTGGATCAGTCGAGTCCTCAACAATGGATCCACCAGGGGCTACAATTCAAATACCCTTGATTAGTCATTTCTAACCTGAAGCGATTGGTGACAGGTTGTAAGATTAAACTCTGTTCTTTCTTTTTCGTTAGATCTATAATTTTGTACATGTACCTAGCTGTCCTCCAGCAAATAAGATGTCAAATAAAACATCAGCGTAACGACGGAAGTCAAGCTTGCCTCCCTGCAAGTCCAGATATTTTGCAACCTATAATGCAGAAAAGTTAAAAAGTATGTCAAAATCCACCTGTCAAAGGGATAGTAAGATTCATGGAAGGCCAATATGATTGAATTAAGGAATACAATTTGGGGTTTTTTTGTGTAAAAACTACAATAGAAAATCTAGAAAATTTCTTAGGGCATATAATTTTTATTTATTGTTTCATGTCAATTCTTAATTATAATGTACTCCTCCAAAGCTTCATATCACTATAAAAGCACAATGGCAATGCTAACCTATTAAAAATATTTAAAATTTTCTTTGAAAATCTTAATATCTTTATTTGTATTTTGTTTACTGTGATTAGTGTTCAAGTTTATGAATGGTATTGCAACAATTTCTTAAAAGGTATAAATACACAGTATTTTACTAGAATCCGCAAATGCATGCACATTGAAAACTAAAGTCAGCCACCTTTAAGTCAGTATAATGTCTTAATTTCTTTTACTGGATAGTGTATTATCTATTCTTTATTTTGATACATGATACAATACTTATTCTCGCCAGTGCATTTACTGTTACCTCATTTTATCAACACACAAAATTTTAAAAGGAAAAAGACATAACAATGTACCGGCAAGAAATGGTACATGGCAATATTGGTCGTAGGCCAGTAGTGCTTTTGATCTATAGTCTGTCCCAAGATATTTATGCAACACATTTGGACGATTTTTAATAAAAATACACTTACCTGTGAAAGAAGTGCAATTGAAATAGTTGAAAGGGATATTTTCCAAGATAATTTCATTGACATATTGTCATCTTTCACTCGGAAAAAATCACAGGAACGAAAACAGATTCCTTACGGAGATTTATAATGGGGAATGTTTACTTTTTTTCTCAATTCGGAATACACTCAGAATACATCGCGCAATTTTTCAAAGTTATCATCCAGGCTGGCTGCAATACAAAATCTCCGTAGACATCTCATTTTTTAGCATTGTGTTGAAACCTGATAAGCTAACAGGGGCGTTTCGATTGAGAAATCTTGGAAATTTTTCATACTTTTGAATGAAAGTTTTCGTTTGAACCCTGAGGTATTTATAAAAATCAAGCAATTAAGCCAAATGTGAATCCAAAATATCTTGGGACTGAGTATAGGCACAAATCAGCATTTGAGACCTTGATTACTTACCAGATCTAAATCATTTCCTGTCTCTGTCAGTCCTTGTATAATTGCATCACGGAAAGATGAAGGATCGTATTTCTCCTTTTCATCTAAAATTTTAAAAAATGAATGCAATCAGGAATCAGTAGAATATGTCTATACTATAAGATCACTTGCATAAACATATCCATTGATATATCATTGAGAACTTTGTTTTGAGAAATAAACATTTATTATAGCAAGCACTACATTCATATTTCTTCTTTAGATTTGAACAAAATTATTATTAAAAACTATTTGATGACCACAGTGGACTTACCCCTTTTCCTAGTTTTCAGACGGTGGCCTGATAGAGAGGGTTTTTCTACCTTCTGACTCATAAAAAATCTGAAATTACATGAATCATAAATATATTTCAAAGTTAGAACTGATTAATAAAATAGAAAGATTTTCAGAGACATTCTTCGTTTTATCAATATTTTCATATAAATTAAAACCAATGGACAATAAAAACATCACCATAGAATGAATCTACAACAAAATTTTCGGAAAGAAGCCATTGCTTTTGACTCCACGTGACCATTTCAATCTAATCGTCCAGTAACACAGTTTATCACGAATGAGTCTCTCAATTTAAACTAAAACGTTGTATTTGAATCATTGTTAACCACATAAATGTGTGATTCCTACAAATAAACATCTTTTACGCACCTTGAAGCTTCCTTCTTGTCCGTTCGCCTCGGATAAAGAATGATCCAAAAATAGAAAGAGAATGCTTGTGCGCTGAAATCTCGTCAGGTGCTATGAGAACGAGATTTGTAGCCTTCGGAAGGCATCGGAAGCTATCCATCTTCGAAAATCAAAGAACTGAAAGTAATGATGGACATTAATATGTTTTACGGTGCGACCGTTGCCCAGGCGAGCACAGCGTGTGATCAAACAATGAACTAATATGTTTTACGGTGCGACCGTTGGGGCGAGCGCAGCATTTGATCAAACAATGAATTATGATAAATCAATAAAAATAAAAGTATCAAAGTAACGTAAATGAATTTGAATGCAAAATAAAATATAAACATGCCTATTTTTTCTTGTAAATTTTCATAATTCATAATTTATAAGATTGTTTATTTATTTAAATAGAATTTATCTCAGTTTTTACAATGGTGTTGAATAATAACGAGTTTAACATAATGTTTATTGCAGTTTATTTCCTCTTTTCTTGCAGCAGACATTTTTCTTAAACTTACATATATAAAATTGACTTATCATAAAGTCCCCCCCCCCCGTTTAAAAAAAAATATAATTTACGTATAAAAAAAATTGCTGATCATATAAGAAAATCGGTTTTGGACCCCCCCCCCCCCCGGGAGGATGTAATAAATGTGAAAATAAAGATACCATTGAGCAGTTAAAGAGCTAAATGCATACTACGCACTCACCATTCCTCACCCGGATTAGAATTTCCCTGATTTTGAGAACTTATTTTTCATTTTACTTGTAAATATTTTTTGAATGATGCTGCCGCGCCCCCTTTTAAAAAACGTTCCTGGAAATTAATTACTGTAAATATATAGTGAATAAAATAAATGTGAGCATTTATCCAAATGAGAGCAAGTTACAACTGTTTCCTATTTAAAAAAAAAAAGATGTCCCCATTCTTTAGCTTTGCAAGATTTTGAGAAGATTTTGGTATTTATATTCCAGCAGATTTACAATAACTACTTAGAGTAATTTCCCCTTATTGTGACGTCAAAGTTGACGTCGGTCAAGTGCCGTCTGTCTCTTTGAAAAAACCCTGAAAAAAACCCTAAGTGAAATATACTGTTTTGTTTACTAAATAGCATGATATTCATGAAATTACACAATTTATCTGTTTCTCAAAGTTTTACTTTGATTCTCGCGAGAAGGAATCAAGTCTAGTGAGATCGTCCGACATTGATAAATTGCATTGTGGGTCGAAATTTACTGACTCCGAAAAATTCTGTGGGATCAATGTGCAAGAAATCTATTGTGACGTCACTCGAAGGAACGACAACTCTGTTAGTCTTATGTAATGGAATTATTCTATTTACAATCCATGATGTACGTAGTCTTTTATCTTGTTCTCGTGAGAGTTTGAAATGGGAAACCATATTTACAGGGAATTACTGGGACGATTAAAACAAGGCATTACTGGTCCGATTTACTGACGCCAAAAAAATCCGTTGAATGAATGTGCAACTAGTCCGAATTTTCTATTCACACACGCCTTGCCGGTAGAGCTCGCTTCGCGCCGGCGCTGCGCGCCGGCGAGCTGCGCTCGCTATAATAAATCAATAAAAATAAAATTAACAACGTAAAATTTGAATGCAAAAAAATAAAACATATCTATTTTTCAGTAAATTTTCATTATTCATAGTTTATAAGATTTGTTATAATTTATTTATTTATAAGTAGAACAGTAGTTTAATCTCAGATACAATGTTGTTGAATAATAAAGATTTTAATGTATAAATATTCATTGCACTGTATCTCCTCTTTTAAAGTGATTGTAACGTCAGTTCATTCCCCTTTTTTTGCAGTAGACATTTTTTCTTTAACCTACATATAAAACTTGACTCATCATAGAGCCCCCCATCCCATGTTAAAAAAATAATATTTCATTTTTTTTTTCAATTTACACATAGAAAATAGACTTAATATGGATTTGCCCCCTCCACTTTTAAAAACAAATAATTTTCAATTATTTTTTTTTTAAATTTACACTTAAAAATATTTGCTTATCATATTAAAAGAACATGCCCCCCCCCCCCCCCATGTAATAAATGGAAATGAAAATAAAGAAACCATTGAACTGCTAAAGAGCTGAAGGATTAGATGTTTTGTTGCTAAGAATGTTACGGGACCAACCTTACTTTGAGAACTAACGTTACATATAAGTAAACTGAGATATTGGAGTATATTGTATTTATGAAAAATATGAATAGGTTTTAGACATTTTTGAAACCAAAAAATGAAAAATAAGATTAATATAAAGAAAATATATTGGCCAAATATTGAACATTGGCAAAATCTCTGATCATGAATAAACATTTTACATTCAAAATGGAAACTATGGTGGTGTCTGCAAATTTTTCATATCATTTATGCAGTTTTCTGGTTTAAAAAAGTTTGGTATGTACTGGTGAAGGGCTGTATAAGAATGAAAACCTCATTAACTAGTAAACTATGTGCAATTTGTGGCGTTTGAAAAATGACTTTATTACTAAAATCTTGAAACCTGAAGGTTTTGGTTTTATAAATGGAGAAGAGAGCACCATTGGACGAACAATTACAGATTGATGTCTGTGACTACTTGTTTTATATATTACCTCATTTTAAATCATTTCAGGCAAGGTCTATCACTGCATTCTTTCTTTGTTGTGCGTTATAACCAAGAATGTTTAGACCAAGATTACAATATGACAGAACAGAATATAAAATATATAATGTGTGAGTGTGCGTTGACATATACATGTATAAGAGATATATGTACTATTGGTAAATTTATTTTTAAGATACTTATGTTTATTCTAATTGACCATTCGATACCTTGCCAATAAGTTGTCACACTAGTATACTAGTACATCTTAGGTATTTATTTATTGTAGTCGCTTATCTTAGATTAGCCTACATATATACCTATATACACATAGATGTCATGATTATTATTTGGTTCAATTTTCTGACATGTTTCGGATCTACCTATTATCTATATTCTCATTAACAGGTAAAATATCGATCTATTTGTTTGGAAAAACAAAGCAGACTTTTTTCTATATATGAGTATTAATATGATGCTACATAATTGTAAATTAAAATCGTGTTTTAAAATCATGTTTTAAAAATTCACAAATTTATTGTTTACTAATTCATCTGCATGGTGTATGCATACCAAAATTGGCAACAGTGTCAATTTTTAAAATGCCGATAATTCTTCCGTGTTTCATTCATTTTGATTTTTGTTCATCATTCTTTAATGACAATCAACTTTAAATTGTCATTCATTCCAACACCTGCTCTTCAAATATGATTTTCATTTTATGTACAGTGTATTTTTTATTTTTATTTTTTGGTTTAAACTCAGGGGTGCTTGCTCAGTCAACCTGTCCCCACGGCTGGTTAAAGAATGACAATTCCTGCTACCTTTTTGTAACGCATGTTGACAATGACTGGACAGAATCAGAGGTACAATGTACTCTAAGTACGCCATGTCCTAACGACAAACATACCGGTATTATATCTGGAATTTTTTTTGAACTCTAAGAAAGTATATGCAACTCACTCGGAAAAAATTGTTTCAGTATTTCTGTCACATGATTGGATCCAAACTGGTGGAGATTGAGACAGAAAAGGAGAACAACTTTCTGAAAAACCACGCTCGGTCCGAACATCAGCACGGTACAGCATTGAAACTTCCTGAACGTTTCGTCTTCTAATCTTTGAAAAAATAATTAAAGGTTTTTACACTGTTACAGTTAGTCCATATTGAGATTAATGAACGTCTATTAAAGCAAAATCCGGTTTTTGGATCGGGGGCACGGATGCTGTGGTCGAGGGGGAGTGGATATGGATCACATCACAGGCCAAGTTTTCTTACGATGACTGGGCGGACGATTTCCCTGACGATTACGAAGGTAACGAGGACTGTGCTCACTTGTGGTCCGGTGTGAACTACTCTTGGAACGATTCCCATTGTGACGAGAGAATGAACTTCATCTGTGAAAAACCGTAAGAATTCATAGCTAAACGTTAAATTACTTAATTGAAGCAAACATCAATGTTAAAAGTTCAATGGGATATGAACTTGATTTATCACGTGATCAAATCAAATGATTAAATCATTCACTTTTACAAAGACGTTTAATGAAAACGTATTCACCTTTTGGAAGATTAAATGATTCGAACATTTCTTCAACAAAGCAAATGGTTGATGTACGCTTATTTCTATTTTTTTTTTCGTGTTTTATGTACTGTATACAGGGTTATTTTCGCTCTGTGTTATTTTCACCCTTCTTCACTAGCAAACGGTTTTGCACCGTCTTGAATTCGCCCAAACACAGGTTAACGTTTGTTTAAAGAGAAATAATATAAGATCTTGGAATTCGTCCAGTCTTTAATTCGCCCGCTGACAACGAGGGCGAAACGGGCGAAAATAAAACGGGGGCGATTATTTCCCTGTATACAGTATTGCTGTATTCTTTTCAGTTTGGATGAAATGCTCATCATCGGGAGAAAATAGGTCCATGGTCTACCAATATGTTATCGTGAAGGTTCCAAGATTTATGCATATATACATGTACATTTATTGATAATAAAACCAACGTGTATAAATCATCTTACATGCAAGTAAATTTCATCATTTGATGCTAGAAGAAACTCACACATATATAGTTGGTATACTTAATTCATACACATAGAAGAATGATTACATTTGTTTTCGACATTAGTTCTGTTTCAGGGATTTTTTCAAAAGATGCATTTGCTTACCACAATGGACGTAGACCATGTATTAATACAGCAAATGCAACTAACAATTTCATATTGGTTTTCGTATTGTTAATAGCTAGCTACTTATATAGGATTATAATATAATATTATAATACATCCATTGAGGACAATGTATCATTTTGATCTTTTATTTACATTTAATTTTAAATAAACTCAAAGTTAATCTATGAATGATCTTATGGGGAATTGTGCAGGACATTAAGACTGCAATTCTTCTCGTTCCAAATCAATGTGATGCAGAGGAGGCTCAAGAATTGGCCCAGCAGAATGGCGCTTGCGATGTTTTATGTATATTTTCATCATCAAAGTGTGTTCACATACGCGACATGATATGAAGAACATTAAGATCAAACATGATCTGCAACTCCACACTCCGAGTTCTATGGAATAATTTCATCAGTCTACCATTGGATATGTTTTGAGTAGACTCAAAAGAGGTCCTAAATCCAGAATAACCATGCATGCAAATGCTATAACGAGTGCATACCGGTATTTGAGGTATTAGACACGTATTGCTCTCCATAAAGATATAGAAACACGAAAAACCATGTTTTTTCTGACAAAGCTGTTGTTTGTTTGTTTTTCGTTTCTTGGTAGTGAGGCATCATATATGAAAATAAATGAATGCTTTCTCTTTTCTGGATTTTGTATGCTTCTCCAGGATGTAAACGTTTTAAGCAGCTAAACTGTATATATCATTGGTTCAACACTAGACTATTTCCTGGAAGACCTGCATGCAGTTCCACATAATTAAAAATTCTTTACTCAATTATTTTGTTAACATATTCAAATCCATCTGTTTTAAGAATTTTGAGTTGTTTCGTAAGATACTCGTTAAAAAGACTCATTAAAGACTGTTTCAACAAACCAAAACTTGCAAACGGATGATATTGCCTAAATATCACCTTTTTTAAAACGAAAATTCATTGACATTCAGTTTTTTAAAAGTTGAAATTTCTCATAATGACCATTACAAAAAGTTTCAACTTGTGAAAACTTGAATATAATCTGTATTCCAGGGCAAAAAAAAAAATACTGCCTAGATTTATTTGACGATATAAATCATGCTACCTAAAAAAAATTTTTATTTTCAATTGAAATTGTATACTAACAAATAGGTTTTCAACATATATATATACATGTCTCAATCTAGCCGAGGATGCTTTTTTTCCTTATCGTGATTATGTCGAACAATATATTGAAGTATTCGCATGATGAGTTAGATATAAACATGCATAAAAATAAGACCTTTTAAAATATAAATTGAATGATTTTCTTGTAATATTTTTCAGACAACAATTGACGACAACATTATTTTTATATGGTTTGACATCAACATGCTTCATGGATATGTTTCCTTAGTATCCTAGTAGGCCTGTAGATTTCCCGTTGTTGTTTTGCTTATCTCCAGATTTCTTTCAGCAATGAAATTTTCTGATTTCGAATCTTTTTCTGAAAAGGCATTTGCATGATTACCATGATTGCAAATCAGTTCTAACAGATTCGATATTGGAATGCACATACATGTACACGTATATAGTACCAGTACCGGTAAATGAGTATTCATATGTTGTTTTTTTTGCATATTTGTTTCATTTTCTAACAATTCAAAACTTCAATGCATATTATCGTGACATTATATTATAATTCCATGTTTACGATGTCTTTGAAGTCAGAAGATTTAATTCTAAAAAAAACCGATGATGTTCACGACCATATCCCTCTTTCGTCACATTACTGCCAGTATTTGTACGGCTTGTACATTACTTGCGGTGGGAATGTTATTGTTTCCACTGGCTTTTCAAACCTAAAAGAAACAGAGAGATAAAAAACCCAAAATATATAAATTACGTAATAAAGGCAAGTTTATCTTGTTAATGCCTAATGAATGCGATGTTATTGATATTTTTGCAAACTACATTTATAATTGTTTTCAACTGAGACTGTAATAGATTCATCTTGTATATAAATGTAAATGTATATAAATGTTAACTCTCATTTAGAATCATTTTCTCTCTCTCTCTCTCTCTCTCTCTCTCTCTCTCTCTCTCTCTCTCTGTTGTAATTTTTTTCTTCTTTTATTTTGTTACTGCTACATAAACAGAGCCTAAACATCTGAATATTGCACATTACAACTAGAGACATGTGGACGGTCGCCCAGGTGGATAAGAGCCTTGATGTTAAATGATTCCTGGGAATCATCTAGGTTATGCTTGTATAAAATAGATATTAATATAATTAATATATTGATTGCAGATGTGAATGTTGTTATTTAGAGTAATGTAGAATTTATAAATTTAAAGTAAGGTGACGATGTACTGATAAAACATAAAACGGGGGCGGGGGTCTGAGCCGTATGTCTCATGTATAAAGCTAGTGATGGTGATGCTTTTTGATATCTCAAAGGCAAAACGTTGATTTTTTTTTTATATGCACGATTCAGATTGTACATTTTCAATCAATATGACATAGGCGTCGGAACCGGGGGGGCTAGGGGGGGGCTTAGTCCCCCCACTTTTTTTGCAAAGTTATACCTAACCATTAGAAATATAGCATGATAGAGGGTTCAGCCCCCCCCCCCCACTTTTTCTCCCAGGAAAGATTATTGTTCCTAAATTTACCTTGAAAGATTGAGAAGTTGGATTCAGAAGCATACTACCCCCCCCCCCCTCCCCCACGGATTAGGATTTTCATGATTTTGGGGGGAAAAAAATTTGGGTAAGTAAGTTTTTTTTATAGGTATACTCCCCCCCCCCCCCCCCCCCCCCCTCACGGATGGGAATTACTTTTTTCTCAATATTTCTGAGGATTAGTCTAGCCCCCCCCCCCCCCCCACTTTCAATTTGCTTCCGACGCCAGTGTATGAAAAGGTGTTTATCAGTGGAGAAAATAACCTTAAATGAGTATTCAAACTTGGCTCTTCGTTCTCATCTAAAGATATAAAATCAAATGAATTTCTTGTCAAACGTTTCTCTTCAATTTCAAAATAGATCACTTAAAATCAAACTTTTGCAAGAATTATCATGATTAAGGATGACGTTTACTCAGAATGAAAAAAAAATCCACTGATGATAATGAAAAACCATCTATTGTGTGTTATAGACCTTTGCTTGTATTGTTATTTTTCACTTTCAGAAAAGTAGGTCAATGACCTACTTTTTGAGTTAATGGCCATTGAATATTTATTGAAAATTCAAGAAAAATCCCATAAAATTTTACACTACGATTGAGATTTTCTTAATTATAAAAATATTCCAAATAATTAATCACTTTAAAAAATAAGATACAGTTTACGAATGGTAGTGGCACTAAATAAGTACACAACATTTAGATTTCAGCATCAATTTTTAAAAATAATTTAGTCCGAATTTCCTCTATCAGTTTTCAAATCCCTTCCCATTTTTGATTCAATTTTACAAAAAAATTGAATGATGATAATACAAAAACATTTAAGATATTGAACTACTTATATTGACCTTATTCTGTTGGCATAAAATTTATATGAGGTCAATGATCAAAATTTTGAGATATGATGTCTTTTATCGTTTTTAAGCATTTTTCAATATTATTATTATTCGTGCCATAAGATTATTTTAATGAATAAGTGAGGTAAAACCAACGGAAAAAATGCAAAATTACGTACATTTAAATATAAGATCCTAACTTTTAATATTAGACTACTGCCAAAAAACTTTTAGCAGAAAACAAAATCTGCAAAATTTAGTCCGAATTTCCTCTGTTTGGCTAAAAGTCAATTTTTGTTTGAGCATAATTCCATAATAAAGTAAAACTATTGAATGTTTTGTCAATAATAATTCATTTCATAAATACTTTTTGTGTTTAGAACAAATTTTACTTATTACATTGAACTTTTTAACAATCGGAATTTGAGAACTCAAACCCTGAGTAAATAACACCCTTAAGATATTTATTCTGTTTTTTTCCACTTCATGCATGCACACAACGAGTGTAAAATCAGCCATGAAAATTCAATATCCTCAATACTACTAATATATTTTTATATCTACATGTACATGTATAATATTAAAGCATGTACATGCATAAGGGAGGTAGGGGTCCCACTTCTTCCTCCTCCCCCGCCTGCCGCTTTTTTCTTTTTCATTTGGGGGGGGGGGGGGGGTCGTCTAGAAATTCAAGTCGAAGAGATACACGTACGTGTATGTCCCTCCCTTCCACTTTGAAATATGTTTATGCTTGTCTATCTTAAATAAATTTTAACCTTTTCTTTTCATCTTTTTCAATCTGCTGTCTTTTTTTGTGTTGCTCTGCTTTCTTTCGGAGATAAAACAGAACAACTATGATTGTAGTCAGCAACAAAACGACCAGTCCCGACACTCCGAGCCCGATGCTTAAAATCATACCGTTGTTATCTGATTAAAAAAAATTAGAAACATCTTTGGTTAGAAGATAAATTATTTTCTAATCATGATACATTTTCATTTTTTTAAATCTTAAATGTCTATAACACAAGGCCCTAACAGCTATTGGGTTAAGTGAAATAAATGTCTAAACTTCTTAGAAATACTACTTTGAAATTTTGATAATTAGCAAGCAGGGTATCTATTAAACGAGCACAATAACTTTGAATTTTGACGAAAATTAAAAAATAATCATTTATTTGATTCAACCTTTCATTTTCTAGCTCGATTCCAACACTCATAATTGACTCTTTTTAAATATGATAACGTACCTGGTTTTGCGTTAGTTCTACAAAATAAAAAAAATCATTTAATATTTATACACCTTTTTGATATGATAAATAAGATATTTTCAATTTAATACAAGATTCACTGGTGTACCTACACACACATGCCTGTTGCCTCGTCACAGTATTCCCTAAGACCACACTTGACATAGAGTTGAGATATTTCACAAGTACTGGAGTCTTTACTAAATGTTACTGGAATGTATAAAAACAATTCTCATTCATACAAACAGTAACTAGATCATTATTACCGACGCAGTGCTTATAACGACTATAAACACGAAATTAGCCAGACACGGTTTAAAGAATTTACCGTTTGATGCTCGTTTTTCCAACAAGAGAGTGACATTGGCGAACGTTGCTGTTGATCCTCCAATGTTTATCGTCGACCCCCCGGTAGAAAGCGTTGACAGGGTTTTGGACAGAGCAGCTGCACCTGTGGACATATTGTTCCCACCCAGGACAACGTCATGGTCTACTATTACCTGACTTCCGGTCGAGGTGGTACTTCTTTTCTGTCTGGTTGGCTTTGAACTATTTAATTTTAAAACGATAAATTAAATTTGAACTTTCATACTATCCACAGTGTTTCATTCATTATAATTCGCTATATACTTCTGTATGTACCAAATTTCGTTGATTTTGTTGTTGAGAGGATTAAAACATTTAATGTTCATTGAAGAAAGAATCAATCCAACAATTTGTATTGACAGAGTCAACGTCCCCCAGCATACGAATCCGTAAAACTGTGATCTTTCTTGAGGCAGGGTGGTCGTGGCCGTTTTTAACTACCTTATAAAGGGAAAAATTCAGCCCCGTTTTGTTTTGGGCAAATTCAAGACGGTTCAAGAAGTGTTGAAGGACGAAAATTACACGGGGCGAAATTAATCCTGTATACAATTTATTGATCTCATTAGGAGGAGTTCTATATAAAAATATAAGAAAATATTTGAAACATTTAAAGCTAAAATATAAGGAATTTAATGTCTGAAATAAAAGTTTACAGCCTTACAAATAATTTTTTGGAATTTAAGGAGGATCTAGTGGCTAATTTGGTGACCACCTCGCCTCATTAAACCCACGAAAATTGATGTCAACATATATTGGACAAAGTCATAGTATGTGTTGGTGTGACTGTCTCTGTATACAGGCTATGATATAGGTATTGGTACCAGTATTCCTTTATACGTCGCATTACATTATTTTATGACGCTGATAAATGTGGTGTTAAAAAAGCATTGTGACCTACTTTTATGGTCGTCGTTTTTGCACCGACAGTTTTGGGGCAAGATTCCTTCTACCACTGTTATTTATACAAGCGTTTTATTAAAATATCCACGTTTTATTTAAAAAATGATAATTTAGAAGTCCGCCAATATTAAACATTTTACTAAAAACTTTCAATTTTGCATTTTTTTTAAGAAGTGTACTCACAAAACGTTGATGTCTCTGATGTGAACTGCCTTAAAATTGTCGACTTTTTGTTGATAAAAATTTTCTAACTAAAAGTCAAAAAAAAAAAAATCAATGCTACATTTTTGGCTGACATGTGTACATGTATCGGTAGTAATTTAAAATTAAACAATCAAAGGACATCTAAAAATTAAAATTGATGGATTGTATTTATGATTTTATGAGTTAAAAGGGTACAAATAAATAAGATGACGTCACTTACTCCGGTCTGACTCTCTGTTTCTAGCTTGCTGTATTCTGGAGACGTTTTGTTTGTAAAATTCGTTACTTTCACATTCGAAAGAGTCAGTATCACTTCAAATACCAATTCCAGTGCAGCTGAAATATGGAATCTTTTATACAAATACCCAGTCTTGTTACAAAGTTTAGAAAGGAAACATAACATAGATTAAGCTTTTTTACATAGCAATATTCGACCCACGCTAAGCTTTGAAATCGTAGCCGTTACGCAACATCATACATAAGGAGGCCTCAATATGGTAATTCTTGAAAATTTTATATTATCTCTAAAATGTTCCTGGATTCAAACGGCCATTAAGGTAGGCCAGTCATGATTGCTTCTTTTTTTATATGTATACGGATAAGATGTTGCTGATAAGTTAACAAATCTGTGTGAGGATTTGCTTTTGCAACTCTTGATTTGTAATTGTTGTAAATAAAGAAATATTAATCAGATATACTATTGTTCCAGCGATAAACAGCCTCCGCTTTGTTGCCGGACCCGTCCACCATTTTAACTGTTAAGGAGTACTCTCCATGTCTCAGCTCTGTTCCCACCCACTTGTTATTGCACGATACGTCTGTAGCCTTCACTGGAGAATGAACGGTACAAAGTGACGTCACTGCTTCATCCGTCGTCCAGGACAACATGATACTTCCATTAGTTTGGGATGGAGTTGAACCTACCCACTGAAGTGATGGAGGTGTAACATCCTCTGTAAACAGAATTAATAAAATAAGTTGTAAAAAAAATAATGAGCAGCAGAGATGTTTTATTTCCATATCAAACATGATACATGTGCCAGTAAAACAGTACTGTATACTGAGTAACAGGAGATACCGATAGTTGCCATTTTAGAATTTGATTCTGATTATGTAAATTTGGAGTATTTAACTTGCACATTAAATTAATATGTTTATTTCAAACCCAGCATTGAGGACCGTACCGTTAATCCACGTATGACTGGAGGGACCCGCGATATTTCCAGAAGTGTCGATCACCATAATTGAAAGAGTAAAGGATCCTGGAGGGAGGTTCAATCCCACCCAGCTGCGATCGCAAGACACGTTCCTGTAGAAGTTAGAGGGTCCTCTGATTTCACAGCTGCCGTTCACGGATTCAGATACGCCCCATTGAATTGTCGCGTTACTGTACGTTCTACTGGGGGTCTTGGTAAAGGTCATTTTTGGTCTGATTGTGTCCACTAAAAGAGGTTTGCATAATTATTCTTGATTGTATACCCTTGTAAATTAATAACTTATTTTCATTTAGGACGAAATTTGATCTATTAGACAGGTACTGTCCTTAACAAAAGTTACTTTGAGCTATATAAATAGCATTCACCGTTTCTCCATTTATGAACATATGGCCCTGCAGAGTTGTTCCCAAGATCCAGCAAGCGAATACTGAGTTCGTAAATCCCTCCTTGAAGACTGCTCCCAGACCATGAACCAGAATCACAAGAAAATACCGAAGTCGTGAATGGAGTAGTGAGCGTACAGTTGGCCGATGCCGGTTCATTGACAGACCATGTGATCGTTGCATCATTTATTGTTAATGCTCCGTTCCGTGTAAAGGTTAGTACTGGAGGCGTAACATCCTCTGTAACAGAAGTACACGGTAATAAAAGAGGCCATCAAATATTTCTTTTCCAAAGAAATTAAAAGCAATGCAGGTATAAGGGGCCGTCTCATATACATTATATACTAGTATCATACCCTGTCTAAACCGGTTTTCAACATTTTGACTGTTGTCTTCGAAGAAGTAGTTAAAGATAAATTCATTTATTTATCAGAATTTTTTCATAGACATTTAAAGTTAAATATAAAGTGTATGTGATTTTTTTTTGCACAAAAATAATGATTGTAAATCCCAATGTTTTAGGTTCATTGTTTACGAACGTTTGTTGCAAGTACCTGTTGGCTAACGTAATCTACTGAGGACTACTTGGATAATAGTATTTTTGAGATTTACGTCCACTAGTAGTCAACTTACTGTTGTACCAGGTATACGTGTATGATGGTGCAGAGTTCCTTGATTTATCACGAGCATTTACTTCGATTGTTACATTTCCTTCAGGCAAAAAAGTTCCACTCCAACTTTTGTCACAGACGGCAAACTCGGTCTTTAATGACGTTCTGATCAGACACGTTGATGTTGCGTCCTCATTGAAAGTCCACGTAAGAGAGGCATTATCATAAGACTTGTCACAATATGGAGTGCTCGTCAGTTTCAACTCCGGAGGTTTTACATCTCCTTCACGATAAAGTATTTTTTAAAAAAATCCAAAATGTCAACGTGAAAAAAGACTTAAACAAATAGAAAAAAAGGGGCGAACTGGATACTTACGGTTGTACCATTTATGTTGGAATGGACCTGCCATGTTTAAGGACCTGTCGTAAACGGTGACGTTAAGGATAAAATTTCCTTCCGGTAAATAGTCCTCACTCCAGGCTTTGTCGCACACTACAGACCTATAAAAAGAGGAAGGGCCCTGGACTTCACACACTGCATCAGCTTCCTCGTTAGTCACCCAGGTGATGTTAGCCTTGCTCAGAGATCTCCGTGGTTTCCTTCTGAATGTTAGAATCGGGGGCGTGACGTCAACTACACAGAAAGGAGTTCGATCTCTATCAACAGTAGCCTCCTCTCTTTAAGGAATAAGGAACATTCTTTGATAGACCAAAAACTTATTAAATTGTAGCTTTGCCTTAAAAAGGAGAACCCAATATTCTTCTACATTAAAAAAATATGTACATCTAGGTTAGATTAAGTTTTCGTAAAAAAAAATCCTATCTTAAATTTTACTTTTATGAATAAAAAATAATGCTTAAAAGAAACTTAATCAGATACAGGGTAGCCGTTTATCGTAGGATATTTAGTTTTCCTACCAGAATTTAGAATTTTACTGAAATTTTGTTCAAAGCTGATGGGAATTTACATTCAACTAGCCTTTAGTCTTATTACGGTAAGAAATTTAATATATATGTATGTAATGTGTACATTTATTTTTTTATATGGTAAAACTATTTTCCTTGGTATATCTTTTTAATAAAGGTAAATCGTGAGATACACGAATAAACTCCCCTATCAAATGACATTGATAAATGAGTTGATAAACAATTTTATTATGATATACATGTAGATGTAAATGTGAACAAAAAATCAGTAAATCGTCTTCTTTGTAAGAGTATAGAAAATAATGCCATTCCAGAAGAATAAAATATTTTACTATGCTTTAAAACAAAGAAAATAAATTTTTAGTGATAAGCCATTTACTGTTCGTCCAAGTGTGGCGAAATGCTCCCCCGATATTACCAGCTGCGTCAACCAAAACGATGCTGATTTGGTAAGTACCACGTGGTAAATCAATAGCTTCCCATTGGTCATTGCAAGTTTCATTTACTACAGTGCCGTTCGGAAACGTTACAGTACATTTTGATGATGCAACAGGCTCACTAAGGGTCCAAGTGATAGAGGCGTTGCTTTTGGTCAGGGAAGGGTTGGTCACAAATGTGAGACTTGGCGGCGTTACGTCAGCTATAAACCAAATGTAGCTTTTGCAAGAAAAACATTTACAAAATTGTGTGTATTAGATAACACATATGGTTAAAATAAAGAGCCAAGATTTGTTAGACTAAGTCCATATCAACACAAAATATTATATCAAATTAAATGATGGCATTATATGCCAATATACGTACTAACGACCCACTGATGGTCAAATGGTCCAACTTTGTTCCCGTTCAAATCTTCTATTTCAATACTAATGGAATAATTTCCGGCGACCAAGTTATTTTGAGTAAGTGAACCGCGGCAGTTCACTATGGATGAAGATGAAGGTGTTGTCAAATTACAGCGCTCCACGGAGAGTGGTTCACTCACCGTCCAAGTCATAGAGAAGGTCTCGTTGTCGTTGACCTGTGTTGGGTTTGATGTAAAGCTGAGGGTAGGTGGAGTACGATCAACTGTGGAATTGTACATAAGAATACTAGTACACATGTCAGAGGAAATCATTCAGTATACTAGGCGGCAGATTTGAAACTATTACCTTAAATATTATTAAGACTGTCGCGTGATTGTAGCATTTAATAGAGCAAGAAGATTTGATGTCGGTAATAGTTTCTATATAAATATGACAATAATCAAAATGCCTTGTTCATTCCAAAAAGATTAATTGAAAAAATATTGTAGATAAAAGATTATGAAGAAGAAAAACATCAAACAAATACTATAACTATAAATATGGGAGCGAGATAACTGATGAAATTTTGTAAATAATTCGAGAACTGTTACCAAATCAACTGGTATGGTTAAAGGGGATCAGGATTACGCAATGTATCATTAATAGCCAATGAATTTGTTTATTCAACAAACAGAAAAATGCCTGCGATAAGAAAAATACGTACTAACGACCCACTGGTGGTCAAACGGTCCAGCTTTGTTCCCGTTCAAATCTTCTATTTCAATACTAATGGAATAATTTCCGGCGACCAAGTTGTTTTGAGTAAAGGTACCGCGACAGTTCACTATGGATGAAGATGAAGGTGTTGTCAAATTACAGCGCTCCACGGAGAGCGGTTCACTCACCGTCCAAGTCATAAAGAAGGTCTCGTTGTCGTTGACCTGTGTTGGGTTTGATGTAAAGCTGAGGGTAGGTGGTGTACGATCAACTGTGGAAATTTATTTATGCACATCTGGTTAGTTGAAGACAAACAAACGCTGTAAAATTGTTGTAGAAATTGATACCTTTTACAGGTATCTGTGCTAAACAACACAAATTCATTTCTTGAGTTTGACAACTTGTACAAACCTGATCGACATTTTTATCATTCTAGACATTACTTTTTTTAATACCTTGTAAGGAATGAAATCATATACGTTTGTTTGATTTGTTACTGAAAGTCTCATTCAGCTGTAAATCATATATATAAAGGGGGCGTGGCTACACCTGCATAGATCAATGGTTTCTCATACCTACGGTGAAGTTCCAGTAAAAAGGCTGGGTAATTCCAGGCCAGTCTGCAAGACAACTCAGGGGAGGAGCGGCAACTGACCCTGATTGTATAATAAATCACAACGAAATGCTTTAATATGTGTAAGTACAATATATTTAGGACACAAATAAAGCATTATTTGGACACAAATAAAGCATTATTTGGACACAAATAAAGCATTATTGGGACACAAATAAAGATTATTTTATATAATTATGAATATTTTTTCCTTGCAAAAAATATACCATGTTAAAAGAATGGAAAATAAGTATGTAAGATAGAAAATAATTTCATACATTAATTATAATATGAATGGCAGTGAATTGAATACTTGCAAAGGACTTACCTGCTTCTAGTAAAATATAATATTGTCCAACACCCAATATGTCAGGCCCTGTAAACAAGAAATACAGATTACTGAAAAATCGCCCACTCAGATAACATACCCCCAATAAAGGGAGACAATTTTTCCTTTTCTTTTCATATTAGAGTTCAATACTAGTAATAGATATTTACATTCGGGATAAAACTTTAACCCTTTATCATGGCCCCTTATAGTAACATGGTTGCTTATTTGTATATTCGAATATTTAATCGTACAATGGCTGAAAATTATGTAAATATAAGTAATAAGGTATCATTCTTTGAATATTATGAGGTGGGAAATGAGGTGATAATTTCGGTCTGGGTTGTTATTAAATCTATCATAAAGCCCTTCGGGCTTTATTGGATTTGATCACACCCCGACCGAAATTATAACCTCATATAAATACTCAAAGAATGATTCCTTATTCCCAAAGTATATAAACACATGGTATGAATAATCCCGATAAGTTTTTTTATACTTTATACTTGTCATATGAGTTCTACATGTACATGTTAAGAGATATGATACATACATTAAAGAGAACTTAAAAAAATATATCATGGATTAATATTTGAAGATGGACTTCCTCCATTGATGCGTTTATCCATTGATGAAATTTTTGTTGAACTCGGAGATGAAAGGAAAACTTACCCGATGATCCGCCCCACGTGACAGTAACAGTGCGATCGACAGCAGTCGAAAATATTGCTATGTTTGGATCCGTTATATTGAATCTGTTTGCTTCAGTTCCATTTGAATGATAAATTATCATGAATTTATCTGTCGTTGGTCGCATAATCTGTTCAATAGGGGAATAGTGAATTAGGAATATATATGGTATGAACGTCAATATTTTGTCATACGACTAGTCGACTACGTGTATTTTGTTATATATCTAATTTGGGGGGGGGGGGGCTACTTATATAAATAGTATCATTTCTTGGGGCTTTTTTATTGTTTATTTTTCATATTTCTTTGATATTGTCACTTATTAATTGAATAATCTGAATTTTCAATGCAACTCGCTTAGCATACACTTAGATAATACATGTATCCCAATGACTTTTAAATACTGTCACTTAAAGAAAGCGAACAAAAGACCCTTTGAAAGGTGTTTTAATTTTTGTCAAGGTTCGCAAGAACATATGTAAATTGATTTGATGACTTAAGAATCCCTTTATGATAATAAAGAAAGTAAATGCATATTCACCTTTCTATCAAAACACATTTTAAATGTAATATTGGGCCCGATGACGACGTCACTAGATGGCGTCAGACAATTTTGTTTAATGGATGGTGGCGCTAAAAGAAAAAAAACGCCTTTTTTGTTTAATATTTGTTTAAAAAGTAGTATAGATACCTTTTGAATTAATTAAAAGATATTTCTTTTTTTTAATCACAATATAGAAATATTTTGAATTTAGTAAAAGATGTTTCTTTTTTTATTCATCACATTAAATGTTGACTTACTTCCTTTCATCAGATCAATACAAATCATACTTGAGGAGAGTCTGAAATGACACGAAATAACCAAAAAAAAAAAACTAGATAAGCCAAGGTCTTGCATATTTTTTTGCAACTACGATCGAGGAACATTATATAAGACATACTTGCTGTTGATTTCTGCATTAAAACACACAAGATGATATCCGGCTTGATTTGACGTGGGTGACCACGTGACTGATATCGACCATTCCCTACCGGAACTCCCATAGGGGGCTAAGCTGGTCTTTGTAATTCCAGTAGGACCCATAAGGAATATCTTTGTTACTCTTCGATAAAGAATTATACCACAATAACACATTCTTGAAAGGCAATGATATTCAAAAATGATATATACAAAACACTGAAAATCCGAATAATTGGTCATAACATCTTACGAATGGGCAGCATTTTTTGTTCTTGCCACGATTGTTTTGGTAAAGGTTGATGTGACGACGTGACAGCTGGCTTCCGGTGGGGTGGGGTCCACAAAGGACGGAGCATCGTCACACGACAAGGAGTCGTAGAACACAATGATCAGGAACTGTACTGGCACTGAGCTCAGAACGGCGGTGGGAGCCGTGACAGCGAAGTCCTCGATCTGCACACTCACCCCATAGGTTCCTGTCCCCGAAGTTGAATTATAATTAAATACGCACGTATCCTGTAACAATTAAAAAAATACTTAAAATCGAATATTTTCACTTGAAAACCTTAAAAAAGGGGATATTCGTATGTGCACTAACTCTCGTTTATTTATATTTTAATAAAATATTAGATACTGAAATGTGTTCATTTTGCCATGAAACTAAGGAGTCAATAAGTCATCTTTTTTTTATGGTTGTCTGCATGCATGAAACATTTGGATTACAATACAGGAAAAACTAAAGAACTTGTGCAATACTGATGTATGTTTTAATGAACAAACAGTAATCTTTGGATGTAACCATGCCAATTCTGTATTATATAGAGCACTTAATCTATTGATATTGTTAGCAAAAAGATTTATTTATATTAACAGATGTCAGTACATTTTACCCTCTACAAAATCACTATTTGAATACATTTAATGTTTTAGATATGTTGACATATACTCTTCCCATTCATTGAACATACGAAAAGAAAATGAGGTCAAGGATAGTTGGCGGATCATCTCAAAAATATTAGTTACTTGAGTTTCCAATTTCATTCATCTTTTTATGTTATGATTGTACATGCATAGTTTGTAAATAAATTATAAAAAAAAACCCTTAATTTTTTAAAACAAAGAATGGTTTTTGATTATTCAAGTTATGTACCTGTAAAAGGCATGCTTAGATGATGATAATTCATGAATTCCTTCAATACCACGCATTCTGGCATACAATTATAGAATTCATATAAATAAAAGGCGCATGGCATGCAGCACAATAAGTTAACTTTTCATTACCGTAAAATAAAACTTTTAATAATAAATCCTTTATTATGATATCTGAATTATTAAATTGTCATACTTGAATGTAAATAACAATTTACTTACTTTGTAAAAAATAATGTAGGCTGTAAATCACAAATTATGAACTTTTTTTTCTTAACTGATTTCGTATTTTTTCAGATGAAGAGTTGATATTTAATGTAAACACTGTTTAATATGGTCTAGCATCACTGGGAACGGAAATCGGACAACTAAAAATACAACCTAATATCCAATTTATTAATATTCACATTGATCCCTTGAAGAGTTCACCAGCACCTTTCCTTCTTAAACATCATATCAATTTCATAAACTTAAATAAACAGAGTTTAGTCATATTAATTGAACATTTTTCCGATCTCTTAAAGTAATAAAGATTTTTAAAAAATGTTGTTCATCATGTTTAAATCGTTAA
Organism: Magallana gigas; assembly: GCF_963853765.1. NCBI lineage: Eukaryota > Metazoa > Mollusca > Bivalvia > Ostreida > Ostreidae > Magallana > Magallana gigas. Next base: position 26,306,990 of record NC_088857.1, on the reverse strand, counting down.
ACTAAATGACTTTATAGACAAGCCTTTTCATTGTAAAATTGCTATTCAGAAAAGCTTAAAAACTCGAGTTCTCTTGTCAATGTAGCGTTTAGCTAAACTACATGTAGGTTAAAACAATTATCTATCATATTTAAGGGTCTTAACATTTTCGACTGGACCCCGTACAATACATGTGTGTTAATATCGAACATACCAACGCACTTTGAAAAAAAAATATTGAAAATTTTTACAGTGCGTATTTTTTCAAAGTGTAACAGACGTTATTAGATTAGTTTGCTACAATTCCGCGATCGAGACAGCATTTATATTTTAAGATTATGGTAATGCTCAAATACATTGTTTTGAGTTTAGACAGAAATGCAAATATTAATGTCTTATATATATATGATTTCAGCCAAATCATTGTGATTAAGCTTGCATCATTTCGGAGATCCTCTTAAGGCGTATGCCCCGCCCCACCCCCCCCCCCACCCCGGCTACCCCACACCCCTCACCAAAAAAGGAGGCGTGGGGGGGGGGGGGGGTGACATTACTGCGGCTTGCATCCATGTCGACCTGTAGAAGTTGGAATACAGGAAAATTACGGGCCATATCCCAAACGGCCTCAATGGTGAGGGGTGTGGGGTGGCCGGGGTGGGGGTTGGGGGCGGGGCATACGCCTTCAAAGGATCTCCGAAATGATGCAAGCTTAATCACAATGATTTGGTTGAAATCATACATATAAGACATTAATATTTGCATTTCTGTCTAACCATTTTTATGATATCATATTACATCATAGTAGTGACGTCAAGCTACACACACACACACACACACACACACACACACACACACACACACACCGTGTCTATGGTACTGCCTGCCAGTCCGTCACAGAGTTTCCCGCACTCGTTGGTGCTGTTGGAGGTCGGGAACCGACAACGCACGATGTCCCCGTCTGCGTCAATCACTGATGAAGAAAATTCAGAATATATATGCAATACTGAGCGTGCAAAAAATATATGCACGAAAATCTTACGCAAAGTGCTAACTGCCAAATCCTTGTCTCGTGTGAAATATAAATTATGTTTGCTGTCTTCTGTGAACATACCAAATGAATGAATTCTACGTGCTAATTCCCGATTAAAATACATGTACTTAAGTGTCATATGTCATGTAACAGTTTATCAATATATCATTATATCATATATGTAGATCAATACAAAGTTATCAATTTACAGCTTTAAAAAATAAAAGAATAAATAAATAATAAAAGAGCCTCTACTTAGAAATTAGCGGCAGCATATGTTCAAATGATCAAGGGTACAAAAGGAAAAGTTTGGTCTGTTATTCCTTTTGATTTCAATAAAGGCTTCAATGAAGTATTCAACATTTTTCATTTTATCTCCGTCTTAACTTAATGTTAGTATTAGTTTTTGATTAAGTTGGTGTTAAGATTTAATAGCAATGCCACATGATGAACATTTTCCGAACAAGGCAATTAACTGAATAACAGTCAAATATTTCTTTTACTTTTTCCTAGGTCGGCAATCCAATGCATACTAGTACCTGGTATTCTCAATGAATGTTGACAGCCAGCGAGAAGACGAACAACGGGTGTCATAGTGACGACTGGAGAGGAGTTGATGACCCCTGTGTCACTTCGAGGTTGTAGGTCAGCGGTCAAAGTCATTCTCATTGAACCACTTGAAGCGCCATTACTCAAACTTTGCCAACAACAGCCCTCCAGTCTAAAGCAAATAAAAAAAAACATTGGAGGGTAGTATAATTTTTTATTTCAAAACAATGAACGGGTTTTTTTTTTCAAGCAAAGCTCTTCTACATTCTTCCCAACCAATTATTATAGAATAATCAATAGTTCTCAAGGTCTTTGTTTGTTTGTTTTTTTCTTCTTAGTAATGTATCAAATGAAATACTACAATGGTCCATTAATTAAAACTTACAGTAAATTGATTAATTTTGTATTAAAATCAGACAAATATTCCTAAAATTATGTATCCTAAATCTTTTTTTTTTAAACCACATTTTTAAACATAATGTTAACTGGTGTTTTTTTTTTTGTCCTAATTAAATTTAGTTCTACAAAACTCTTGTATAGAGTTATTGAATAAAGAACATTAATTTTACTATTCTTTTTGTATGATTAGGTGATCAAAAACAATTTTTTTAACGAAACTTTGATATTTTGTTCTGTGATAGAAAAAAAACTGTCTTTCTTGCTTACATCGCTTCGAATCCGTTATTTCCATCTCCTTTCAGTGGATAGTAATGGTAGGAATTTGCCACTACAAATGTGTTGCATGGCTGTAACTTTATCTAATATATTAAATGTTCTACAAGTCACCTACCTGAAAGTGTACTGAATTCCAGGGGTAGGAACAGTGAATAAGAACGACCCCTCTCCCAGGGACCAATCCTCTCCTGCGCTGAACGCAATGCATTTACCGCGCATGGTGCTGATACTGCTGGTCGAGTTGCAGCCCTCTCTGCAGTACAAATTGGCTGATAGAGCTATGAGCCCTCCGTTCGCTATTTTTGTGTCGTCACAATATGACGAGCTGCTGTAGGACCGTCTCCAAGCCATCTGGTGGGAGATCTCAATCTAAAACAAGAAAGACGACTCCTTACCTGACTCACTCATGCAGTAAAAGCTCTCTCATACTAGTAAGTTAAAAAAAAATAGTTTATTTTGAAGCATTTCTGTTTCCACAAACATCATCAACCTTTTTTGAACTGTTTAATTGAGAAGAGCCAACCTTTCAGATATAAGGGTTAATCAGATAATTATATATTAAGTTATATGACAGTTTATTTTAAACATTCTTTTGTATCCCTTTTCACGCACGGAGTTACAAATCTTTTGACCTTAAAAAAGCATCACCCGAACAAAAAGCCCATGGGCCACATTGCTCACCTGAACAACAGTTCCTTGCATCATTCTTTTTCTGTTTTTGTTAACATTTTCCCTACACTATTTCTGTGTTGAGCTTTTCATCCCATCTTAGTGCCTCAGTTTAAGTCCAAGGGTCACGTTTTTTAACAATTTAGAATTTCATTATTTGAGGATACTTGCATTTCACAAACTGTAGCATTGTAGTTCTCGAGAAGAAGATTTTAGAACATTTACCCTATATATTTCTATATTAAACTTTGAACCCCTCTTGGGGCCCCAGTATTAGTTCGGCCAGTCCGGGGTCACGATTTTAACAATTTAAATTCCTCACTCTATATGCAAGCTTGGATGTAAATGAAGACATATTTGGTGCAGTAGTTCTTAAGAAGATTTTAAAGACATACCCCTTTTTCACAGTTTCGTAATTATCTCTCTTTTAAAAAGAGTTTTACTCTTTATCCTAATAATTTAAGATCGTTTCCCCCCTAAGAATGCTTGTACCGAATTTGGTTAAATTAGGCCCAGGAGTTCTAGAGAAGTAAAAAATGTGAAAAGTTTACAGACAGGCAGACGGACGGACAGATGGACAGACGTTGCAGGTGATCAGAAAAGCTCACTTAAACCTTCGCCTTAAAGGGTATTCTGTAATATTCAGTTGTACAGTTTTTGAAACAACAACTCTAGCTGTGCAAATACCAAAATTCGGAAGTAACGCTGTCAACTATTTTATTTACATTATATGGTTTGATACTTATTGAAAAATGAAGAAGAAGACAGAGGTTTAGTTCTCGTGTGTCTGTGATTTGGTTATTGCTATTGCTACATGTATGTGGCACCGTTTTCATGGTAATAGAAGGTAGACCTGATGACAATTTCAAGCTTAGAACAAATTGTAAACAATTACAGTAATATTAGATGTATCTAGCCAAATAAAAATCATTATGCCCCCCCCCCCCAAAAAAAAATGCGTACGACACAAAATATTACTATAGTCAGGTACTCTTCAACCAAGTGTTGTGAGAAATATAGTTGCAGGTCTGTAGCTCCCGGCCTGAAAAAAATTTTTAGAAGGACGACCATGGAGCTACAGTGACTCCCATAGTTAAAAAAAACTGCATTGTACGGCGCACAAAAAATTGCACTGGTTTTGGAATGATTAATCTTATTTTGAGGCAGTATGGGATATCTGTCGATATTAATTATAATTAATTAATTATTTTTTATATTTGATGATGTGAAAAATGTTTGTTTCCAGAACTACTCTCTTTTTAACAACACACTTTTTGTGGAAACTTTTCACAAAAAGTGTGTTGTTAAATTGAGAGTTGGTAAAATGATTTTGGCTTCTTGAAGCATTTACAGTGCTTATATTGCCTAATTTTAAGTAACTTGGCGCATCTGCTAACATACATATGAAAGAAAATGCTGGTACTAAAGTATAAAGTACAGCTCATAAGAAGAGATCTCGACTAAATAAAAAATAATGTCGGAACATACGATATGTTTCGGTGTAATGTATTAAGGCATACGACAACCACACATGCTGCTTATAAAATCACGACCCCATTCATGCAAAGGATAAAGCATTGCGTCCTCTGGATTGCAATATCTTACATGAAGTCGGATGTCAGGGACTATGTGTGCTGTTGAAACTGATTTTATAGCAATACCGTACTGTTGGAAAAATCAGTGCTTATATTGTCCACTCCTACACGTGGATCTCCAGTCAGAGCCCATCAATCCTCTTAGTCCAATCTAACCTGAATGACAGAAGTCTTTGCTTAGGGACTATTAATATTTTTAGCGGTCAACACTTACCAAGCGCCAAAAGAATGCACATGTTTGGATTCATCTGGGCAACTTTTCGAACCCCCTGATTTTTATACGCTAATGGGAAGCGCCAATGGTCTTACCAAGCAGGCATTCTTTTTAAAAATGACCTTTGTAAAAGAGAACACGTGATCAAATAGTAGTATTTGTTGAGTATCTTGATCTAAACTAGTCTCAGTGGACCTCATAGGCGTCGGAACGGGGGGGGGGGGACTTAACCCCCTTACCCACTTTTTTTCAAAATATGACATAACCATAACCCTCCCCACCCCCTTTTTTTTTGCTTGTCAATATTTCTGATAAGTCTAGCCCCCCCCCCCCCCCCCCCCGCCACTGACCCTACAGTTGTATCTGATCAATACCGAAACAGAGAAACAACCCAGAGTTAAAAACTTTACAGGCATCCAGATGTTCTGAGTTTTAGCGTATAGCCTATTTTTAGAACCACCGAATAGTGAAGTACCATCTTATTATGAGAAAGTATCAGCATATGATTAAGAACTATCGTTATATAAAGACAAAGTATCAACATATAGCGTAGAAGTATCAACATATAATGAAGAAATATCAGAATATAACGTTAAAGTATCATCATGTAATGTTGAAGTATCATCATGAAGTTGAAGTAACAGCATGTAATGTTGAAGTAACAGCATGTAATGTTAAAGTACCATCATGTAATGTTAAAGTATCATCATGTAATGTTGAAGTATCAGCATGTGATGTTTAATGTTAAGTATCAGCACGTAATGTTAAAGTATCAGCATGTGATGTTGAAGTATCATCATATTATGAAGATCATCCACATAAGGCAGTTGATGCGTTCCATAGTAATACATGTGCCTATTGTTTTCGTTTTCTTTATGGTTCCTTTTCTCTGATACTTTAACACTGTACTATAACTAGCAATTTTATACCATGTGCCATTCAAATTGCAAAAGTAGAAATATGTTAAATACAATACAATACTTTGTCAATTTGTGAATGCTGCACGAACATATGGAAGGGGTTTCTAACAGTGCCATTGAGCCGCCTAACAATGGATGATGTCAGGACGCTGGGCGAAGCTTGGTCCCCGAACCACAAAATGGGTATTCAAAATATAAATAAACTAAGCAATTGGGAAAGGAATTGTCTTACAGATTAACTACAGAATCGGCAGTGGATTTTACCAGTAAACCGAGTGGTGCCTCAACGTGCTGGCCGCACACCGTAGGAGAACGATTTCCGTTGGTCTAGAATTCAGCACCGGGTCGGGGCTAATTTGAAGCTCTTTTTTGTTAACTAAATGCTTTATGCATTATATAAGACAACGCACAGTTCATAAATACTAGCTTCCGTTAAAAAAAACCATCATTAATATGTGATCTATTTTTTTTTTTTTTTTACAAATTAAGTTACCTGTGACGGGTTTGACGTCGGTTTCCATGATATGGAACCACCTCTGAAATGAGAACAGTTGGCAAAGGACAGCAGCAGCCACATTAACGACAGGGATAAAGACAGCGGTACTCCCATGTTCAACAGATCTCCATCACATCACAGCAAAGAAATATCAAAAAAAAGAGGAGTCTCTGATCCTGGCACAATCTCCAACAGGGGAGACTCACATACTCTGATGAATTAATACTATACGGGGGTCAACGACATGTTTAAAGGCCATTACTATAACACATATAATATGCGATTTGAATTAATGGATGATATTGCATTTTAAGACGATTTCTTTTTTCAACGGTTTGTTATGTCTAGATTTTCCCGTGTTTATACAAAATAGCAAGCTTAGCGCCGCGAGCTTTTCGTGGGGATTAGAGTAAATTGACCACTAATTTGAGAGATCTGGCCGGGATACATTCAGTCAGTGACATGGTCGGATGGGCATTTCTTTCTAATAAAAAAATAAAACATAACAGGCATTCTAATCCATGTAAACTGTTTTTTATAATCCCAAACAATATCAAGTTGTTTATTCGTTTTACCATTAAATATAATTTGCGAAAATTGCGGTGTACAAAATGTTGTGCAATTAAAGTTCAAATGAATCTTTATCTAATGTTTTTTTCTAAGCAGATGTCAACTGTGCAGTCTTGAATGATATGAACTCAAAATGAAAAATAATTCTCAATTTTGTTAACGTTCTGGGACAACGCCAGTGCAACGTTTTTGTAATATCTGTACTTGTTTAAGAAACATGAATCATTCTTTGAGTATTATGAGATGGTAATACTAGCATTTTGCATTTTTAACTATATATATATATATATATATATATATATATATATATATATATATATATATATATATATATATATATATATATATATATATATATATATATATATATATATATATATATATATATATACTAACTATATATTGATGATGTTATGCTCTTCCATAAAGGCGTTCCTTTGCACTGATCTTTCTCGGTTGACAAAATTTGACGAAAAGGAGGAATATTGCTGAATCCAAATTTCACAAGATGTGTATTTTTTAAATTGAGAATTCGTGCAAATTACATACAATTTTTTAAACTGAATTTTATGTGTACGATAATCATAGATTTGAACAGCTCATGCATATTATCGATAAGCAGCTGAGCTGTATAGGCCGAGCATATTGCAAGATATTAATATTCCTATAAGTTTATGTCCAATATACATTGAATTTCATTTAATTAGATACTTATTCAGTTTAGAGATTGTATTCATCGTAGTTTGTAATTTGTTTTACCAGACTATGTATTATTATGCCTTTTCTATATCTTGCATTTGTTACCGAAAAACGAGAACTACTAGTATTGCATATTTGTGGACATTAAAAAATCCCGTATTCAAATAATGACGTTTTTTTTTCAAATAAAGAATCAGGTAAGCAGGCTGTCCGGCATCTTTAATAAAGGGCCACTTACAGACTCTGACAGCTAGAATGTAAATTGAGAGGTTTAATGCACCCCTATAGGTGGATTTTCACTAATGCATCCCTATATGTGGATTTCAACTGATGTATATATCCCTATAGGTGGATTTTGAAGAATATATCACTACAGGTGGATTTTGATAATTTATCCCTACAGGTGGATTTCAACTGATGTATCACTTCAGGTGGATTTTGAATAATGTATCCCTACAGGTGGATTTTGAATAATGTATCCCTTCAGGTGGATTTTGAATAATTTATCCCTACAGGTGGATTTTGAATAATTTATCCCTACAGGTGGATTTTGAATAATGTATCCCTTCAGGTGGATTTTGAATAATTTATCCCTACAGGTGGATTTTGAATAATGTATCACTACAGATGGATTTTGAATAACGTATCACTACGATGGATTTTTAATAATGTATCCCTATTGGTGGAGTTTGACTGTCTTCCCATCGTTTAACCATCAAAACTGGATGTGATAAAACACCACAAAACCTACAGATATTATTTTCTATGCAAAGCCTCTCATGCATGAAAACGAATTTAATTCATTTTAGTTTGTCCAATATACGTACATCAATTAACGTTTAAAAATATATTAAAGCGCACGTCACCTGACGTCGTGCATGGAAATATGAAATTAATGGTGCTCCGTAAATCCAATAAATGTAAAATAAAATCACTGTATCTTTTGATAACAACTTTAAAATCATATGATTTTTTGCAGGCTTATTTTCCATCGGTAGTTATTTAATAAAACATGCGTCATTTTACAAAGTACACAGTAATTTTGCCGTAAATCACTTTGTCCGCGAACTTTTCTAACAACCTTCGTACATCAGTTAACGTTTAAAAATATATATATTAAAACGCATTTCTTTGAGAACCATCGATGTAGATGTTTAATACAGAGAATTTTTATTCAATGTATAAACCTTGAGAAAGAAATTTGCTATCTAAAGCGTGAAATTAAGAGGCAATATCAATTTTTTTTTGGGGGGGGGGTAAATTTTTTTTTTTTCTCATATTTCGTATATTATTTTTATGTATATACTGTCTCCTTAAAAATCCCAAATTCTGTGCTTTAAATTCATTGTTCAATAATTGCTGAAAAAGCTGATAAGCTGCAAAGCTTAATGTAATACTAATAAAAAAAGTTGTCTGATTTAAATGCATCCTGCTAATTCTAAATGGCGGGAATAAGGTGTGGATATCGTACCTCATCCCAATCTTAGACTAAATAAACACACAATATGACAATACAGCACCAAAAGAAAAACAACAAAAACAAAAACTTCAGTTTTCCTTTTTTATATAAAATCTCAAACAAACAAGCAGTGTGTATGTTCAAAGTCTTGTTATATAATAACAATATTGGGGTGTGAAAGAATTGTTAATATATAGAAACGTAAGCACATGGATTTATCCTTGGGCATTGGTTGAAGCGCCTGGTGACGCCATACCACTTCCCATACCACCTCCCATACCGCCTGAAAACATTCTTCTCATCATCATCATTGACATCATATCGTCCATCGGCATCATTTCTCCTCCTCCTAGCATCATTAATGTCATCAGGTTATTTCCACCCATCAGCCCACCTCCTGGGCCCATCACTAAAAAAGAGGAAATACAGTCATGTTATAAACGCTTAATATTCAAATTCGTTTACGTGTGTATATATATATATATATATATATATATATATATATATATATATATATATATATATATATATATATATATATATATATATATATATTTTTTTATTTTTATTTTTTTTTTTCATTTTTATTTTTTTTTTTTAATTTCCCCCCTTGATCTAGCTTTCAGAAGTACATTTTTTTAAAGAATCCTCCCGTAAACCTGCATGAAAATGTAAGAGCGTGTTAAAAAACGGGGTTTTTTTAAATGACTAGAAAGCCAAATTTTAGACTGTATACTTACATGATTTCATCAACAACATATTCATCATATTTTCTGAAATAAAAAAAAAATGAAATATATATATATTTACTATACATTTAAATCATGGTGCAGACTTAACACCGAGTATCAAAAACTGGAAATATATAATAAAGGATATTCGGTATCGTGCTGCTAAATTTGTGGTATATTTTGGAAGTGTCTTTCACTAATTGTTACAATTTTCACATATTAATTCCGACATGACTAATTATATTTTTTTAAAAATGGCTAGCCAAAGAAATGCACTCATTTACAATATTGAAAATTGTTAATAAGTCAAAAACAATAGCGATACATATATTTCATTATCTGATTTTTACAAGCACTTAAAACTTGTAGGCCTAACTGTATTGAAAATATCCTTGCATCACGAGTGAACTAGTTTGCTTTTCAACACCATTACGTTTCATCTTCAATTTATTACCTATGAAATAATGTACATAGGAACATATTTCCATGTGAAAGTATTTCCTTTTATACCATTTTCACTGACGAATGCATTTTCTTAATTTCGTTAGATAAATTCCATTTAAATATCAATATTTTTTTATATAATACAGAATGATCGATATATAAGATGTATCGTTATGTAATGATGATTGATTAAACACTTGGAGAGATGTAAAAAAAGATCCAGAATACCTATAACTTATACATATGTTTCGTAAGACTTTGTACCTGTATCAGAGACATAAATAACATGATACTGTTACACAGAATTTTCCAAAATGCTAATGCCTGCTTTTGCCCTACAAAAAAAGGCCAAGGGCGACAACACACTGGGCAGATTCCACCACCGTGGGAAAAGTTTTAGTATTAATGACCTATAAGACATTAATAAATAACTATTTTATTATTTCCTCATGACATATTTATGCGTAGTTTTTTCTTTGTTGGGGAAAAAGAATAAATAACCTACATCTCTATACACTCCATTGATTGCAAGGTAAAAATGTTGGTTGTTGATTTGTATGAAAATGGCGAGATAAACATTATGACTGTGATCTAGATATATAAAATCTAGATGACTTTCTATTTTCGGCCATGTACATACGTAGGATAAAATTAAATGAAGTGCAGGTTCACGAGTAATAATTAGACTTATCACAAACACTAAATAATTCAAAGATTGTGATAACAACTTGTGCATGTATACTATTAAGTAATACATGTCTGCTACACCGTATGACGAAGTTGATGCACGAAACATTTTTTTCAGTCACTTTTTAAGTACAGTTTTTTTTAATTTACGAAAACACGCATATCTGTTTGTGAAGAACATATGTAATCGATGTATTACAAGAAGGGAATCGAAGAAGAAGCCTCGAAGTAAGAAATACATGTACTTGTCATTTATGATAAACAAAAAATTAAGCAAAATGTATTGCGAAAACAGTCATATTTAGCATTGCCTAAGGATCAATAAGGAGTCTTAGACTTATGTCGAAATTTGTACATAGTATAAAAGTTTTATTTAACTATATAATAGTATACAATGATCGTTTATCTATGCTGTCGCTACCGACACATTTCAAGCATCAATTTATGACCAATATAAAGTCATTCTGACTTTCATTTTTAAGAAATTTTGACTTTAGAGTTAAGATGGTTGAATGTTATTCAAAATTCATAACGACAAAGAGATCTGTAGAAAGAGATAGGAAAATATTTAAAATATATACCACAAAAAATACTAAATGAAACAGTTTATGGCTAAATTTCATATTTAAAGCTATACACGCTATAATTTGCGTCAATTTTGAATAAAGGGGAAAATGTATGTGTTTGATTACTAATAAAAGTTACCTTTATTCTGTTAATTATAATGCTCAATTCGATCACGTAACAAATGTATCAAATATTAAACAATAAGAAATATTTATTTTCCTGCCAGGAAAGTAATGCCACCTCGTGAATATCAATCTATCACGTGATATCGACAGCTAAATTTAGCCTATCATACCAAAACTGGTGAAGGGTCAACATCTTCATAATTGTGATAGTTTCACAAAGGAAAGGATATTTTCAGTAAAGCATAAATTTGTCCGATATACGAGTACAAAAAAAAGAAAAAAATACAAGCCTGTGAGTAGATATGAATACTTCCTTTAAAAAAATGACGTAGACCTGTGTTTTTCCCCTATGTGCTATTTATAGATCCTATAAATATTAATGCAGAAGTAAGGGTATCATGAATGACAAGCGTATTTTACTCATTATACATGTATGTATTTCAATTTAACAACTGTTAAGCAATTAAAAAATCAAGTTGGATATTTAATTAGGCAAACAATAACGACCACCTAGTTCTCCGCGGACATGCGCAATCAGGTCGGTTTGCTCTTCCTTCATCAATATTCATGAAAATGTATATTTTCCTGGCAGGAAAATAAACAATTAAAAATCTATATCTTTGTAACGAGATGGAATTCACCCTTGTAATTTACAGATTAAGGATAACTTTTATAAGTAGACAAACACATGCGTTTTCACTGTCATTCAAAATTGACGCAAATTATAGCGTGTATAGCTTTAAGAAAGCTAATGTAGATCTTATGGGTAGTTAGTTGTTCGACATCCGGTCCCCTTAAGTCTAAGATCTTTCATAATCCTTATTCATTAGTGGAACACGGTGAACACTAAACGAATTATTAGTAGCAGGGTAGAGACCTGACATTCCGGAGGATGAGGAGCCCCTCGAGCTCGCTCCCGGTCCAGCCCTCGGTCTCTGGCACATTGTACAACTAATGAACAGAGCCGCTACGTATATGCTGCATAAAACCTTCATTGTCATTTCTGTAAGAAAAATCAAATAATCTTTATATACGTTACCAACATAGAGTATTGTTACATTCATTTTGACAACTAATTTTTTTTATGTAACATTTATTTGAATTATTACTTTTTATGTTACACAATGTTTAATTTAATTCTAAATATGCGTTTAAATAGCTAACTACAACATTCATAATGCAAGGGGACATGAGTCATGTTGTAATTTGAGAAATGTTCGATGTTCTTCTTGTAGTTCAGAAGAATATACCGGTAATTATGTGTACATCTTTGTTTTAGGTTATATCTAGTGCCTCTATAGAATATTGGTAACAAAAAAAATACAGTTTAGATTTTGCTAGCGGAAAGAAACGAGGGACCTGTTATTATTTGCAGAAAATTCCCCGAACCATGGGTCTTGAACGATAACCTTATATATTCTATAGAGCTGATATTCGAACGAGTTTTTTAACTTCAAAAGATAATTTGAATACCGGCGAAATGATGTGAGAGTTTTTTTTAACTACAAAGACAATCCTATCGAGGCTCTAATAATACAGTGTATTTCTAAAAATATAGTTTTTTATAGCAAAAATAAAACAACTTGTCAGGACAATATTAAAAATATTGGGTTTTGAAATGATAATTTCTAACCTAAGTCCGGAAGTGACGTTTGATAAAGAACAGCCTAATAATAATGAATGATATTTACATGATTTAGACCTGTTCTGGACCAATGCATCAAGTCTTTAAGCTTTACCAATTTATAATGCTGAACCCGTTGTAACTCAACCATTATATCGATACGTTATATTAAAGTTTTGCAATTTAAAGAATTCAAAACTATTTATAACAAGATTGTTACACATAATTTTGAATATTTTGGATTTCACAACTTTAACGTAACAGATATCAGTTTTGGAATGAAATACCACACTAACTATTGCATCGATATCCATTGCAATGATACGAGCAAGGCAATGAATACAGGCCGTTACTTAAAATTCTACTCTGCCTCTTGCTAGTTTATGTTTTTAGAACTAGAAAAATGACAATCAATTAACAAGTGATAATCATATTATTTTTCACGTGTTAGAGGAATCGCTTCGTTTAACGAAACCAGTTATCATTTTCTATAATAAGATAAGCAAAACTTGGTAATATATTTTTGTGAGCAGTAAGATGATATATCCCAATTCATAAATAGAACACTATTTTCAATAACACAGCACCCTGTTCTGTAGAAGTACGCTATTTTCAATAGCAAGGCACCCTGTTCTATAGAAAAAAAATCAAATACCCCCTCCCCACCATACACACACATACACGATGTTAGAGTACAATATTAGATGCTATCAGGAACAAAATTTGAGATTACCTTAAATGTTCAGTTCCACAAACAATTCTGGATGAAGTGAGATGGTGCAGGTGCAGATTTGAATCCTTTCTGATTTTATATCTGAGCATGCGCCTGGCTATATATAACTGATATAGGCCTGCTATTAATGCGCTGCCCGTTTTACTCTTTATTTACCATTTATTACTTTTTATGGCCCCCTCCTGACAGGAAGCGCCCTTGTGTCGGAATACTGACAGCCTGTCATTTCTTACAGAAACCTTGGTTGACCTTTATACTGCTCATCTATTTGTGTTGCAATCAGAAAGCTCACTCTCTTCAATTATTTGTATACTGTATGTGTTTTTTAATAAATAACATGTAATGCAAGCAAGCAAACAAACAAATTTATCGTTTTTAAGAGGTGAAATTGGTCGACAAAAAAGAAGATGGGTGGATAAGGCGTATAAATTGTCTATACAATATACATGTTTAAGTGTAAAATCAAAATACTGTATCAATGGATATGATAATTTTTTTAAAACCATTCCAAACAATGTATCTTCTAATATAACATTGATTTGTAACCCTTAAAAATAATCATACTTGGAATATGTTGACCAATGCGTATCAAATCGTCCAAATAGTGTCATTTTAAAAAAGAAATCGAACGATTTTCCTTTTATGGAGTGGGTCTGTGCTCCATATTTTTATCATTATCTAAAAAAAAGGTGGATAACAAACAGATTTCAATGAACAAAACGTGGAGAGATGACCCACTATACATGACATAAAAATATAATTTTTTTATTCCAACGATTGAACGGTTTAGAAAAATAATAAACGTCCGTATATCCGTGCCAAAGTATTATACATATTATACAGCAATATTTACATTTGCCAGTGTCTTTGCCTGTGATAACACTACGTATCGATTTTGTACTATATAACCCATAATACAAATGACGCCAAATTGAGGCGCCAGCGGGATTTGCTTATTTATATTAAATGTTTAATCGTACGATTGCTTAAAATTATATAAATATAAGTAATAAGGAATCATTCTTTGAATATTATGAGGTAATAATTTCGGTCGGGGCGTGATCAAATCTATCATAAAGCCCTTCGGGCTTTATTGGATTTGATCACGCCCCGACCGAAATTATCACCTCATAATACTCAAAGAATGATTCCTTATTCCTTATTTAATAAACCACGCAATTTATTGTGACTGAAATGGATTAGTGGTTAGGGAACCAGACATTAGGTAACATTTTAGGTTGTGAATTCGATGCCGACAAAACTTGCAACAGTATTTATTTTCCTATCGTTTCTTATAATATTCAAAACTGAATATAGTTAGAGATCATACTTTTTGCAAATTTGTAGTATAACATTATCAAATAGATTTAATTGGAAAAAGGTAAATTTGAAATTGTATTTTTCGACTAAATCAAATGGACATTTGCGCTCCTCTTGTTTAACCGAGATATATGAGAGAAATCATGTAACTGTAATTGTTATACATAAAATAATACGCCTCTATTATATCTAGTGATAAAAAAAACTGCATATGAAGTTGTCTTTCCACCTATTTTATGAACTATACATGTCAGTCTTACGTTCAAGCACGCAAATGTTATGCAACATCATTCAGTAATGACCCCTTGTACAGGTCACAACTGCAAGGTCAAGAGTTCACAATGGCAAACACAACAAATTACCACGAGACACACGTACTAGCTATTTTGACATTCCACTCTTAAATATAATGTCATGTACATATATGTGTTTAATTAAGGAATAAGGAATCATTCTTTGAGTATTATGAGAAGATCAAATACGGTCAGAGGTGATCAAATCCAATAATTTAGTCCGAAGGGCTTAATATATGATAGCTTTGATCACGCTCGAACGTATTTGATCACCTCATAATATTAAAAAATAATTCCGTACTGCTTATAATTGTATAATTCTAAGCAACTGTACTTTAACATATTGAAAAAGTTAATGCCATTCAGTAACTAAGCATGTCAAGAAAGCATGATGTGAAATACTAACCAAGTAAATTGAAAAAAAAGAAAAGAAATATAACATTTATATTGATATTCATGGTAGGGGTAGACTGTTTTAGTGTTTATACTTTGATTTAGCTCCGCCCCATATTTGAAATATGCGAAAATACGCGAGCACTTGGATACCTTTCTTCGATTGGCCAAAATACATGTACAACTGTATATTTAATCAAAATTTGAAAAGGAAAAAAATTATAGTTTGCTGTGCTGATGTATATGCATTGCATAGAGATGCCAAATTTCTCTTTATAAACAAGTGGTTACCTGCTAAGAACTTGCTTGACCTTTTATGATCCAAGCGTGTCATTTAGCGAGTATCGTTTGGTCGATTAGAGAGCTGCAACAGTAATCCTAATTTGCACGTTTGCAGTATGGAGATCTCCGGTAGATCTCCATTGTCTACTTTCCAAAATAGCAGATAGACTTAAGGTGCCTCACTACACCTTGAAATATTTTCTCAAATCAGCAGAAAATTGCTTGATTTTGATAGAAAGCATGATGGATAAGAAGTATATATGTCAAATAGGCGAAAAAATGTGATATTTTAGATAAAAAATGATATTTTCAAAAATTTCATTCAGTAAACATGAACAAAAGCCCCAGGTGGATTCGAACTCATGACCTGCTGTTCACAAGCCTGATACTTTAACCACTGAGCTATGACGGTTTACATCTGAATCGATTGATACAAACAGTTTAACAAAACATGTAAATCGCCATCTTGTGTCTTAAAAAGTATAAGTCCCGGTGTAGTGAAGTACCTTAAGAGATATCCTTGACCAGGGGCCCGTTTCTCAAAAAGGCCTACGTCCAGGCGTAAGCTTAGTCCGGACTAAATCAGGGACTAAACCTCAAAACCAGACTAAGTTGCGTTTCACAAAAAGGCGGAAACTTAGTCGGGACTAAATTTGGGTTTAAATCTACGCCTGCTAATGGGTAGGCGTAAGTTCTTAGTCTGTGCACAAAAATGGCGAGTGTTTTGTTTCAAAGGCAAAATATACAGATAATTTTATTTTTTTTGGTTTGTTTTATGTGTTATTAAAGAAAACATTCACATTTATTTAAATATTTGTACATGTACGTATAACTTTAAAAAATACCTATTGTTCGATAACTGTTTCTATTTCTAAATAAATTAAGATTAAATCAATTTGATAAATAATGGGCTCATCTTATTAAACGTAAGTAATATACTTACTACTCGTAATGAAATTTACCTAAAGTGTGAAGAATGGGTGTACCCTGATAAATGATATAAACACAATAATTAAAAAGATTATTTCTTAATTAAACATGTATTGCCCAACAAGATAGATGTGTATAAGTACGAATAGATTGTTGATTTTTTTTAAATCAATACTCAGTAAGCATGAACTAGAATTTAATGTTTCTAATCAGATTTGAACCTGTGAAACGAAACTGATTTCAAAATTATGAATAGGAGCAGCTCAAAACGTTTACATTTGTAATTTGTCCTTGTGTGTGGTTGTTTGTTCTTTACCTATACATGTATTACTGAAAACTTTACAACACGTATGAATTCTCATTTTCATTTTTTTTACTCCTAGTATCTTTACAAAACCGTATGAAAGCTACATGTACTTTGGAATGTTTATGAACTCGCATTTAGATACAATCAATTTTTGTTTGTTAAAATATTACTTAAAAATATGTTTTAGAAGCGTGCAGCGTGTGTATAAATTTTAGATCTGTTGACAAGCGTTTCTCAAGGTTATCGAATATTAAAAAATTTCACATGCACACCTTGAATTTTTGGAAATCAAATTCATTAATCTTATTAATTCTAGGATTTAAGAAATGAAGATAATTTTTCTATTGATCGACGTATCAAAGAAAAAATTGACCGGAAAACTTCATCAATGCGCGTACGTAGCGCATTGATGAAAAAGTTTTCCGGTCAATTTTTTCTTTGATACGTCGATCAATAGAAAAATTATTATCTTCATTTCTTATCATTTAATAAAACATTTTCAAATAAAAAAAATGTGAAGTGTCATTGATCAAAAATGTAAATAAATGTAAATGTAAAAAAGTAGATCCGGCAAAAATTTTATTGATGCAGGTATCAAAGAAATTTTTCGACCAATCAGAAGCGCCGATATCTCATCAAATGAATAAATATTAAATGATTAAGTGATCAATTGCGTTCATATTTAACATCGATCGTAATTCTTTTAAAATATGTATGGTTTACAGGTACTATCAATGATCTTCGTGCATATTCATATGCATTGTTTACTTGTACTCATTTGATTGAATTGATCTTTAATTACTTGAATTTATGATAGTTTTGTTTGATCATATTTAAGATGTACGTATATCATGGGATTTTTTTTTATTTCGAAGTTGTCGACTTGCAATACCAAAACGTTGTTTTAGCAGTTTTACAACAGTGTGCATTATTTACAAATTTAACTAACTTGCATTTGTCATACTTATTATATAACAATTGTATACACCCCCACCCCAATAACCCAAAGCAGATAGGGAAAAAAGTATACATGTAACTCACATGCACTTGTTAAAACCGCAAAGGTGCAAAATGTCTTATCCGGAAGTGGATAGGGGATTTTTTTAGATGCCTTTTCCATTAAACTTGGAAAAACCTTTTATTTATAAAACTTTTTTAAATAGGAAGGGTGTTCTTAGATAACTGCTTTTATATCTTTATTTTAATCAAGATACTGTATACAGGGTTATTTTGGTCACGGTTAATTTCCGTCCTTCTACACTTGCAAATTTAACAGTTTCACTCTGTCGTGACTTCGCCCAGTCACAGCTGTTACTTAAGTTACTTAATATTAGATATTGAAAATCAACATAAATTCGCCCGCTGACAACGAGGGTGAAATGATTGAAAATTAAACAGGGCGAATTATTCCCTGTTTATGGTGTATATGACTTTCAACCCCCTCCCCGAAAAAAAACAAAACAAAACAATCGATCGATTAAACCAAAAACAGGAAAGGGAGTTGGGGAGACTCCGGCCTCAAATGTTGATAAAATCTGTTTTGTTAATTGTTGACTATTGATATCTTTCAAAACTATTATCATTCGAATCGCAGAAAATCAAGAATCGTTTCCATGTCATTGTCTACATTCTTTCAATATTGGAACAGAGAATGGACAAGGTTCATGTAATATTATTTAAACAGTAGACATTTTCGATTTCAGTTGGTTACTGTTATACTCATGGTCATATTTTTTTCTATAAATAATATAGTGCATTGATAAAAAAGAATCAAGCCTTATCCCAGCATCTGAAAGTGTCTAAAGATCAACAGTGTATATGAAGCATACTTCTCATTCTGCAGACGTATTGGGGCATATCCACTGTACCTCGTCCCTGTATTCTATAAATATTTGAAGTTTACACGAACATTTAAGTTAATTTCTATGTATTGTTTCGTTCAATTAATATGTAAGATTGTGCCTCAATATCATCTACAATGCATTTAATTGTCACATATTTGGTTTCTGAAACCTCTTATATATGCCGCTTTCATATCAACTGTTTTTCTCTAAAATTTCATTATGTTAAGAAGTGTATAGGCATTTGTTCAACTTTTATTAACATAAAATGTCATGAACAGCTTGAACATTCAGTGGTAAAGTATAACATGCGTACTTTCGGGTACATGTACTATGAATTGGAAATTTGATCCACCACATATAATCATAGCCTCAAAGCAAAACAAAATACAATATGCGCATGCTTAGTACTCAGCGAAGATGTCTAAGTTTTTCGACATTTAAACCCTAATTTATGCCTCTTTCAGAAACGCAACTTAGACCCGACTAAATATTGGCGCAACTTTGTTAGTCGGACTAACTTAGGCTCAGATTTACGCCTTTTTGAGAAACGGGCCCCAGTTCTGGAAGTACGTGTTCGACGTACATACCGGTACATGCCGTCTTCCTTCGATTCACATTTGAAAGGAAGTTGTGTTTAAAAACACACGTTACTACTGACCTATGAGGAATTTTCCCACCTGGTGTAATACTATGAAACTTGTAATTTAATTTCTTCATATTGATAATGTATATTGTGATGATGCCCACTCATTCTTTTTTTATCTATTATTTTTATTCTAGTATCCAAAAACAGTTTCAAACCCAAAACGAAATTCGCTGATACATGTATTGCGTGGAAAAAAACTTCATTTATGGTGTAGCTTTCACAATAATATAAATTACATTGTTCAAAATGAGTCAATTCAATGCATTCTTGTTTGTGAATAATCAGAATTATGGTAGATTTTTTATGTTTCATAGTATAAACAAGGGGCTGCTAACATAATGCATGCGGAATCTCATGCTTGAAAGCCGCACACACATAACCTATTCAAATACTGCGGTACTGAAAGCGCCTAACTTGGTATGTGTGTAGACAATGGGTATACAATGTAATAGATAAGAAATCGACGACGCAAACAGAATTCCATTTTAAATAACCATTACAAATCCAATGCCTTGCGAGGGAGAATCCACTACAGTGTAACGGTATTATCCAGGTGTCCTTTAGTTATTTTTAATCTAAAGTTAAAAAACATTACATGAAACATACTCAGATTTTTGACAAACCAATGGATATATATACCGGTATTGAAATGACACAAGTAAAATTATTCTTAATGTACCTCTTAATAATTTATAAAGGCTGGGGATTTTTTCAACTGGTGTAATATTATGAAACTTGATCGTTTGTAAAAAGCGAAACTAGTATAATGTAGGCTTTATCGTACATACTACATGTATGTGGCTATACCTCTTCATACCAATAAACCATATTTTCCGTTTCTTATATCTAAACTTAAAAAATCCAATTATCCATAAACACATCTGCTAAATCAGGCAAACTGGACAAAAGAACAAAATTAACGGATTTATGACATGATTTATTCAGAGTGAATAAATGTACTTTTGCTACATATATTTTCACTACATTCAAAAAGCTTTATACAATTTATACAGAAACATTTGATAAACTATTGTACAGTGAATATCTACAATGCAAAATCATATTTTTAAATTGCAGTGCAACTAAACACGATCCCATCACACAAAAATATCATCATTACTGTTTCTTGGACCCTTGGAAGTTTGCATCATGTAAATCTACACATTTAGGATGAAATATAATTTTTAAGCTTCAATCTAAGCAATATAATAATCATCTGCATTACGTATGAATTATGCATTACATTACGTATGAACATGAATGTTAAAATAGTGAGAAAAAAAAACAAGGAATATTCACACGCACTAAATGAAGTATGAACAAAATTGCAAAGCATTGAAAGCATGGAAACAAATAACATCAAAATAGATATAGTCAACGCGCAATCTTCACTACTTCATAACAAATGTAAAGGATGATCATATGCTATTCAATGCATCTACAAAATGATTACCATACATGTTAGGATGAGAATACACGAGCATCAACCTTTGAAATCACACAAATTGTCCAATCAATTCAATTTTTTTCAAAATGTCCTACAGAAATGTTTACCGAGTAATCCAGCTACAGAATACTTATAATGAAAATGAGAAGTTTTAACATCACTCTTGTGATGTAATAGCACCAAACAACTGTTACCCCTGATAGGTAACAGTGATATGATTTTTCTTTGTACAAATATACAATATTTTACAATTCACTTGGAAATTTTAATAATGTGGTTTTGTACAGTGATATATATCTACAATGCAAAAAGGATAATTGACCGGCATTAAATCCTGTGTTTGTTTCAATGATATGAAAGAATATTCTAACAAAGGCACTAATAAAAAAAAATTACTATCAGAAGCTAACAAATTTCAAGTCTGAAGAAAAAAGTGAAAAAGTACACTACATCATTAGACAAGCCAAGGCCTCTATTGTCTTTTTTTTTAAAAATTAATCCTATTTCGAGAAGTAATCATAACAGATATCGGTAGATGATGATACCAATAGCACTAAGCATTGCTGTATTGCATTCATTTGGTATGTACAAATTCACTGCTGGAACACTTTAAGATCCGATGGAAACTAAAATTCACGGAGGAATTGGAATGGAAAGTATAACTTATATAAACAGACCTATTTGGATTTTTTTACACTATTTACATCAACTATTTTATATGAATTGACATAAATCCTGTACAGAGTAAGCCTTAACTGGTATTTTGAGGCAAGATGCATAGTTACATGTCCTTACAATATTTACAACATTACTTTTATTTATATACATCAAACACTTGGCATATATTCTGACCTATAAAACCCTTCACAGTAACTGCGTTACTGCTCATTTGCAGGGCAAAATGACATAGATTGGCAATATATGACGTAAAGCCAATAATCTATGTCGTTCAATCATTTGCCAAAATTTATCATTTGTTCCAGCAAGGGAGCAGTACCGCAGTTATTGCGAAAGGGTCTATTGATGGTTTTGTGTGGTTTAAGCAAGTTTTGCTTTAAAAGGATGAGCACGCTCAATATTTTTATCACACCCTAAAATCAATATGACACCCATCTTCCAAATACAACACACGTTCAACAGGGTCATGCACTGACATATTGCACTAATCACTGAATGTTAAATAACCATAACCTGAATATAAAAAGCAATGGCAGAAAATCTTCTTCACCTTAAACTCAACTTTTATTTTTGAAGGGACCATAATTTTATCAATACTTGTGATCAAATTGTTGGCATGAAAAATTTAAAAAAAAAAAAAGGAAAGGCGATATCCCCTCCAATTTCCCGAGATGTTAACTGCATTTAGTACAACATGAGAAAAAGTGTAATTATGCTCTGCTGAGCTATATGGCAATCAAAGACAGCCCGTATGGTAAAAATAGAATGATACAAATCTATACTATGTTAGCAATCTAAGGCAAGCAAAATATCAAATACAATAAGAAAAGAAAACCCACAATATTATTATAAGTATCAAAATGCATGAAATGAATAACAATATTTGGTCTCTAGTCCCCTTTTCTTCAAGGAAGAGCCCCGTTTGGCGGCATTCCTATGGGTCCAAGGTCCGAATTATTTTTCATGAAGAATTTTTCCAATTTAGCTAAAATGTGTTTGCCGTATGTATACTTTCTGAGCGTCGCAATATGGGGACGAATTTTGTGCATCAAAATATTGCGTTGTTTGGGCTCTGCCACGTCGATCATTTTCTGCACAACATAATTTGCGAACTGGTCTTTCATCATTATGTAGAGAGCACTCTGTGGCCTACAAAATAATAAATTAATTGTTATATAGGTTTGTAAATCTTTTTTAATCAAAGATAAACCATTGGTCTGCGGTTCATAAAAAGTCCAAGAACATAAAATTTTACTATGTAACACACAAAAATGAAGCCACTATATAGTAGCAAGCATCTATTCAGCAAGAGGGCATAAAGCTTATTGAATACAATACAGAATTTTTCAACAAATATCAGTAACAATTTCATAGTGTTTTAAAGCCTTGTATGTTCTTTTCCTGCCACCTTATAAATTATAAATGTTGGCATTATTATGGCATTAATGATTAACCCCTAATGTTTTTTCCTTTACTTTTGATAACTAATATTATATAAATACATCAGATTTCTGATTAATATGGACATAAATGTACAAAAACAGTCAACTGGTGACAGTGATTGTAAATTAGAAATTAATCTAAATGGTGAAGTGAAGTTGACCTCGTAACAAAGAGCTGGTAAATCACAAAAACTTACCCATCAGTTAAAGCGCACACTTCTTCAATAAGCATTGCTTTCTCGGCCCTTGAGGAATATGAAACGCATTTCTCTACAACATTACTACAAAGAAAAAAGAATTTTATTATCATGTGACCTATCATTATATTAGGTCCATGGGCCTCTACCTTCAGCTCTATCAAATCTCAGTTGTACATGTACATGAATATGTTGAAATATCAATGACATTAAATTTTAATAACGAAGAAGTTTCTGTCAATCTGTTTAAAATTACTGTTACAATAGGCTACCTCTCCAAAACATCTGAATCAACTCAAATAGAGGTCATCTCCAAACAAAAAAAGAAGAGAATGAGAGAACCTAAAACCTAAGTTTAAAAATTTAAAGAAAAAGCCATAACCTTTTCGACTGAACAAAATTTGTGTAAAATTCTGTCAGAGAAAGTAACAGTAACATCAACTGAAGATGCCCATATTGTTGAATTCCAAACCTTTTTCAGAGCAGTTTTTAAATGTCTACAGAAATGAAAACCTATATACTGTGCACATTTTCATAAACTACTTACATTTTCTGGTTAGTTAGTACCTTTTCTGACCAGACAGTTAGTACTTTTTTCTGACTAAGTGCCACCTTGAATTATGGTTGTGTTTTTGGCAGAGTTTTGCTAGCCACAATGTGATTGGTTTATCAAAAGGTTGTTTTGGGTGTAACCTCTAAGTAAGTTGATTCAGATGTTTGAGAGTGGGAGCATATCAGAACAGCTGATTTTAATCCGATTGAGTTCTTGTATCCATGTAATGTTACCTTGCAAACTTGTGCTGACTTAGGACCAAGACTTTTCCTCGAATCTCTGCCACAATTTTACTCTTGTCATCATGGGATCCATGCTCTAGAACATGCTGGACCACGTAGTTCCCGTACTGATCCTGTACCAGTCTCTCTGTCGTCTGGTGCAGCTCCTCCATGATTGGTGTAATCTGTTCTTTAGTGCAGTGTTCCAGTATTCTCTGAATGACTCGACAACCATAGGGATGAGTGGACAATGCAAGAACCTGCCAAAAAATACACACACATTGAAATCATGACAGGTTTTTCAATGAGCAATACATTGTACTTCCTTTCCTTGCTATTACTGCGGATTTATATCTCTCTGCATGGTGACAAGTAAACTTGATTTTTTTAAACAAATATATAGTTCATATACATGATATGTTTCACATTGCATATGTATTATAGGAATCAAAGAGTGAACCCATTAATTTAAAGTATAACTATTGATGTTTAACCCATTACTATTATCTGATTGGTTCTCTCCTTCAAACAGAAAAACCAAACAATGAAATATGAAATGAAAACACAGAAAGTAAGGCCAAAAAAAAATAATCATTAGTTTCTCGGGCCAAAATTTTGAAATTTTGACGAGGCAGGCAGGTTTTTTTTTTTTTTTTTTTTTTTTTTTTTTTTTTGGAGACAAAATTTATAATGACGGCAACCCATACTTTATGATTTATTTGTGTATTCATCAGCAGATATTCATCAAGCTCATACATTGGCAAAGTTTAAACATTTGTTTTAATCTGTTCTTTTTAGTTTAAACTGTTTCTGTTTCCTTTTCAAAGGTTGAGTTTTTGCAGATGAACAAAAATGACAAATGGTTTGTGCCCCTGCTTCATTTTGCCACCCATTTTTCCCCTTCACAGTAATAACAGAAGTCTAAACTGAAATAAGGGACTTCTTATGGCATTTTACAGTTGAATTTGCCATATAAAAATTTAAAATAAAGCATTCATTTGGGGGTGTTTTCTTATCAATCTTCAGTGCCTTGAGGACAGAAATCAAGGAAAATTAAATTAGTCATCATAAAATTTTCAAACAATACAATTGTCCTTTATTCCTGCTTCTATGCAGTATCACAGAGGCTTCAATTTCTGAAGATTGCAGAGAAATTTCAGTGGTTGTGTTAACAGGGACCAACCCAGAGCAAACTTAGTTTAGGGAGACTTCACTTCTGACATTTCTCAAAGAAAAATAGGGAGAAATTTGAGAAATCAGGTAGACTTCCATTCTTTGACAATGGCATAATGCTCACTGGCGTCGGAAGCAAATTAAAAGTGGGGGGGGGGGGGGGGGGGGGGGGGGCTAGACTAATCCTCAGAAATATTGAGAAAACAGTAATTCCCAAAATCATGGAAATCCTAATCCGGGGGGGGGGGGGGGGGGGGGGGGGGGGGGGGGGGGGGGGGACAATACCTATGCTTCCAAAAAAACCCAAAAAAAAACAAACTTTTTTTCCCCCCCAAAATCATGAAATTCCTAAACCGGGGGGGGGGGGGGGGGGGGGGGGGTAGTGTGTTTCTGAATCCAACTTCTCAATCTTTCAAGGTAAATTTAAGAACTTTGCAAAAAAAGGGGGGGGGGGGGAGAGGGGGGCTTAGATTTAACCTTAATTTGAATTTGATTAGAAGCAAGTCAATTAAAAATAAAACAACTCCTAAAAAATTTAAAATCTTATCTAATTTTTACAATTTAATTTATTATGTGTATTCATATATTTTGTAGCTTAAATGTTTCGTATTTGTGTTGGCTAAATGACAAATAAAATCAGTCTATGTGTTTAAGTGTATTTTGGAGGTATTAGTCCAACCCTTTGACCCAATTACTACCGTCATATACTAGTAGTCAGAATAGATAACTGTAGACAAACGGTTTTATGAATATTTTAGCACTAACTAGGCAGAGTTATTAATTAATTACAAGTTACCAACTAATTGTAATACCAACACCTAAAGTTATACACATCGGTTGTAATTTCCAGTGCACAGTATGTGGTTGCATCAACCGTGTTTATAACCTCTAAAGATAAGACAGTCGCTAGTTATTAATCACAACAGGGGTTAACTTAGGCTATGAAAATGTATTTTAAATTAGATTATTATCATTTTATTGCATTTGGGGTTAACTTTCACGATCGTGAACTCAGAATACAGTGCAACTTCAACCTCTCTTTCTGAGGAAATTCTGGCGAAGTTACCGACCACAAAGCGAGTAATTATATTTACATAAACTTGTATTTAGCCCAGGTACCCCCCTAGGTTGGTCACTGGGTAGATGTTTCAGATAAAATAACGTTTTTCACTGACAGAGACAAGCATTTGTTCTGAGTGTTTGTTTACATTGAATCCATAATAGAGAAAACCGACAATGATAAGATATGAAAAATCCGGAAAAATAACGATAAAAAAGTTTGATGCGGCGATGATTTTACTGATGCGGCGGTGCCTGAGAAACAAATCATTAATTTTTTTTGGCCTAAATACCTACCTGCCCTTTAAATGCATCGATAATGAACTGTAAATGAATGGGGTCAACACATTCAATGCACTTTTGCACAACATGGTTGCCATTTTGATCTTTCACACATTTAACTACATGGCCATCAAGTTCTTTCACTATTTCCACCTGGAGGTCTGATGGAATGGTTTCCAAGGCTTTCTGAATGACACGACAACCATACATCTGCAATGCCAGGGGTAAAACATGGCCTCTTAGACGCTGAGCTAAAGTTTGTTTTTGTTCATTGCTGCCAAACTCAAAAAACTTCTGGATGACATAGTTGCCAAATACATCCGTCATCAAACTGTAAGCGTGTGCCAGGATTTCATTAAAAACCACATTTTTCTCTTGTGGGGAGGCTCTCTCTAGTTTCTGCTGAATGAATCTGTTTGAAAAGAGAAAATGAAAAAACTCTTAAATTTCATGATATCTTTAAGTAGGTTATTTGGTATGGGAATACTTGGCCAATTCAGTCCCAAAATGTAGCTTTAAGCAGTGTTGAATTACAAAATTTGGCCTAATAGCCCTTCCTCTCTGTCTGACCCATATGGGTTTCAGGATTGCTAAACTTTAAATTCTATTAACTGGTTTGCGTAATTATCAATTTCTCAAATTTTATCCTTCATATCATTCAAAATAATATAATAGTAATTCCTATTTATTTCTTTAATGAACATTGAATCCCTTAAAAAAGAATAGAAAAAGTACAATACCTAGATCCATGCTGGTCTTGAGAAAATTCCACTACATGGTTATTAAGGTCCTTCAGCTGCAGGTTTGGTATTCTGTTATTTCTGAAGTCCTCTAGTAAACGACTCCTTCCAGTTCCTTCTTTGGACAACGAGCTAAAATGAAATAAAAGACACATTTAATCTTCTTTTTTAACATTGTGCAATACGATAAAGTAATGAAATGATTAAATTAATCTTAAAACATTTCGCATATAACCAAACACTTACAGCTAAACATGTAAGTAAGAAACTATTTACAGCTAAAACGAATTCTTGTATATGTGCCGGCAAGTTCTTATATAAACCTGTACAAAATTGCCATTTATAATAATCACATCTATAAGAAATTTAGGCTATAATTAAGTACTGTGGAATCATTTAAATTCGTGGGGGCCAATTTTCATGAATTTTGACTTTTTTGCTCATTTGTGGGGACGTAATTTCGTGGATGCGTCGGTTGCTGTTTCAGATAACTCTTTCTAAAATTGTTTTTGTTGAGGATTTAAATTTGTGGGGGAGGGTTACCCACGAATACCACGAAAATTGAGCCACCACAAATTCTGATGATTCCACAGTAATTTTAAGAACCCCACTGGCAAAATTTTAACAAATTATGGAAACTGGTAAAATTATTTGAAAGAGAAAAATTTTTCAAACAGATGAACTGATCAAACAGGCAGAGAAAATGCACCTTCTTGTGATCATGTTTCTACTTGGAAAAAGGGAGGATCCGGAGAAAAAACCATTAGATCCCACTGGATTGTTTCTGAATTTTGTTGCCTCTGCACCAGGAGCAGCATTATACATTCTATTTCCTCCAGAAAGTCCTGCTGAAAATATATCGTGTAAAAGATGGTTTAGAGATAATGGTCAAGAACCACTCATTAAAAATACACACACACACACACACACACACACAAGCCTAACATTCATCTGAGTGCAATAATCCAAGGAATGGTAACTTAATGTATTATGCAATAAAGCAAAATAGGGTTATATGCAACGCGGATGTGCACATTCTGTATTTGACAAATTAACAGGCCTGTCTATATGCAGTATAAATCAAACTGATTATGTTATTCACCTAGAGACAAGTTGGATGAGGACCCAGAGAGAGATGGAGGAGGGGTCATGCTTTGCCCTGGCTGTACCAGTCCCATAGGTCCAGCGGGAGAACCTGACATGTTTCCCATAGAGCCGTAAAACTGATTCAGAGGAGGCATTTGTTGACGTCCCTTGTAATCCAAAGAATCCCTTCTCTGTCCTAAAATTGAATTTTAAAATTCATTTTGAAGTCAGCATAAATAAAAGCTAATTTTCTACATAAAGTATAATTTGGGACCTGTAAAAATATTAGTGCACAATGAGCTTTATTACCATACAGGCACTTATTTAGATTTCAGTTGAAAACAGATGATTCCAGATCTGTTCTAATTGATTCAAAATACCTTGGTTCAGTCTTTTTAATATTTCGATTTGATTCAATTTATGATAATTTTTCTCCCTATTGATGTATTTTTTAGAGTTATAACTGATCTAAAATACACATCATAAGATAATAAAAGCACAGGGCTTAGCGTATACAAAAGTGTAATGTGTCCATTAGTCTCGTTCACCATCTTCATTTGGAAAGTAACTGATCTCCTGATTATTTTACGGGATTATTTTTTAATTGTGCTTAGATTGTTAATATAGAGATCTCGAGTCACTTTTAGCTTTATTAGTCAGTCAGGAGAGGCCAATAAAACTATATTTTTATATGCAGCCTTACTTCTGAACTTATCATACGTATATGAACTACATACAAAACGTGATCAGAAATGAGTGAAAAGGCATTATCTCTACTATTTCTCATCACTTAAGATATGTATTACAGAAAAAAAAATTTCAGATTTGTCAACTAGTATTTGAGCAGAGGTTAAAAATATCAAAATGCATCTAGAGGACAAACAAGAGCTATTTGCCTGAGTCATTTGATAGACTCAGGTGAACTTTAGAGAAACTTGAATAAAATATAAATTCATAAACTTCACGTAACAGACTATCGATTACCTATTCAGCAACCATGACGGTGAAAATCAGGGGCACATTTCCAATAGAAACTTTTTAATACAAGTTATACATATTTAAATGACAATGTTTGACCTACCCATATGGTTTGGATTGTTGGTGTTATTGTTTGAAAAGTTGACTGGTGTTGATGTCTGTAATTGTTGTGCCTGAGTAGTTAGAAGACGAAGAGGGTTGCTTGTTCCACCTGCAAACATAAATAAATACCGTTATATTCAAATTCTTTGTTTTGATGAAAAAACCTGGGCCAGCACCTGTGGGACAAGGTTTTGAGGACAGTCTCAGTCACCTGACGGACAATACTCCTGTCACAGCTCATTAAAACAGATCTTTTGATCTGCTGATTTTTGTGCTATCTAAGATAAGTCCACAGGTTTATGAATGATACCATATTTTTTTCTCTTAGATCAGTTGAGTTGATGACTCCTTTTATCAAGGACCAAAGCTTTGAGTGTTTACCTTGTTGACTAACTGCAGCAGTGGCTGCACTGACTAGGACCGGAGCAGGTGAAACAAGGCGTACTGGAGTATTGAGACCTCTAGGATTCATGATCAGTTGTCCATTTTGGTCATAATAAGCTGGAGCCAAAATCTGATACTGCGGATCTGAAAATATATATATGTATATAAATTAGTTTTTAAAACATTAAAAAATCAATCAGGCATTTTTGAAAGCAATATACAAGAGACACATATCCCTTATCAGCACCCTAACTTGTGGGAGGAATGTCGTTTTATGTGTTAAGTGGGTGTCTAGGAAACTCATCTAAAAATATTTTATAGATAGAGTTGCCCATTTTAATGAATGCATAATTATTTAACAAATCTTCATCAAAACCATAATTTTGAACAACAAAATTAAAAGCCTTAGTGTAATAAATGTCAATAACTTTTATCCACATTGGTATCTCCAGGTGTCCATTTATTTTATAAACTTTGATTTGCATTCATTCAAAGATGCTACTTGTCAAGTTTGGTTGAACTTTGTCAAGGGCTTAAAGATCAGAAAAGGTAAATGTGAAAAGTATACAAAAGACAATCGGTGATTAAAAAAACTCACATTAACTTACAGTTCAGGTGAACAATTCAAATGATGTGCTCTGCACATACTATAAAAAATAAGTTTTCTTACTTGGTGGGGTAGGCAACTGCTGATTCATATTTGGCTGTTGGGGTGGCATATTCGATTCACTCTGATTGGGGGTTAAACGCCCGTTCTGTCCCCTCATTAGCTGTTGCTGCTGTTGTTGATGATGTGATGCTGGCTGTGGAGTTGTCTGCCCTTGTTGCTGGATTAAATTGGCAGGATATATGCCCCAGGGGGCCTGAACACCGTAATACTGAGGATGAAGTACTGCTGGTCCTAAAAGTGAAATGAACAATTATCCACCATTGAACAGTACAACTAAACTTAGACTAAAGGCCCATGGACCTGAGTGGTCGTTTGAGTATTCATGCAACTCAACAAAGCAGGGATTTTACACATCATTTTAGAAAGGGACCATAGCTCTTTAATTTAGTAATTTAACTATGATTGATCTAAAATTTGAAAATTTGAATTGCACAACAATTTTCAAAAAATGAACACTGATGCTTAGTGAGGTTTATCATTGCCAAAAAAATGTTGTTTCAGGGTAAGGCCATACCTATCTGGATGGTTTTTACCTAGATGTCATCTTTGATTTATTTGACTGATACCCCTTTCACAGTTTCTCTTAGCTTTAGGATTGTTGAGTGATAAATTATATGTTTTGGGGTTAGTTTGGGGTTTGTTTTTTTTTAGGAAATTGGACAAAGATCACTTTCTTTCAAAGAGTATATAGAGGATATCTATATTGCATGATTTTATATTTGCTTTATCCAACAAGTTGAAATGGTGTATATATTCGCGAGGCTTGCCGATACACAATTAAAGATGTTCTAATCATCTCATACAATATGATTTATATAATGAAGCTTTTGAGACATCCCATCATGTTTTGCAAAGAGTAAATGATGATGCAAACGTTGTGTTACAAGGTTATTGTGACCTTGCGCAATATAATTCATTAAGTCATTTCGGAGATAAATCTAACACTGTGTTAATGTAAAGTATCGCTGAAATACACCTTGAAATAATTTTCTATCTCTAAATAATTTTTCTTAGAGCTTAATCACTTAATTAAATGGAAATACTGATCAGCAGACTTGAATAATCAAGTTTGTTGACATATACAGAGTTGCAAATGCACATTAGTTTGAATTGACTCGACCGAGGAACAGTTGTTGATGTTTTATAAAAACACACTAGCATAATGATTCGGAGTTGAAAATCTTGAATAAGGATGCTTACTGGACAGTGGTGGTGAAATAAAAGTCTTGGGAGACATTATTTTGGTAGGGTCTTGTATTAGAACACAACCAAAGTGTACTGTTTTCATCGTGTCGTCAGGATGAACAACTTGATAGCTACCATGATTTGCAGTTTTATAAACTACACAGTAATGTGTTTTCCTTCATATTTGCTATTTAAATCTTTGACAAAATTTATTTTAATTCAATTTTTGGTAGTAGATATAATTATGTGGAAAATACTAGAAAATGTCCGAAAACAGGTCACTGAAGTGTTAAAGCTAGGGGCTATGTCAAAAATAGTTTGGACAAGAACTATTTGATAAAGCATCACCCATTTGATACAGGCAAAGGTTTATCAAACGAGTAATATACACCATACGCATTTCCTGCAACTTGATTATAGGCAATATATTACCTAGATTAACTTTGTCAATATTGTGGTTTCTGACATCCATGCTTTATTGTTTGAAAGCTTTGTGATACAGATAAATTAATTTTAAGGGAAAAAAAAGGAATTTCGCTAATCTGATTCAAATAGATATTAGATCTCCACAGGGGAGATGAAAATCCCTTTCAAGCTACACAATTCTGTGTGTAAGACAAGACATAGATTGGCCATCTATAAATAACAATACCAAGCTAAACTTTTTTTCTCTCACAAAATATACATCAAAGACAAAATTTCATATTTATTTTTATAAGTCCAAATCCAAATCATTCTGACATAACCATGCTCAAGACATGATTTTGTAGTTGAGCAAAGTTACTGCAAAAAATGCAGTCTCAGTTTTTACCCTTTTATGATGCATATTTTATAGACACAGTTTAACTTCGTTATCTCGACCTAGATGGGACTGTTTGAAACCTCCGAGATTCCCGGGTAAAATACTTGAAAAATAAGTGGCTGGGTGGGATATTAGTGTTCAAATGTAATCAGATAATTAAACATAATGCTGCATCAATCATCTATAAGCGTGTGCAACAATCATTGTGAGGTCATAAATATGACTTCTTGATCCTTTGAAAAGTTAAAACAGATAATCAATTTTGCTGCTTAGTAGGTTTAAAAAAGGAGAAAAAAAAAGATTGCAGAAATGCTTGTGTACTTCTTAAATGGTGCATACCAATTCTTTAATTAGGGTGCAAACTTTCCATGCAAAGCAGACATATTTTAAATATTTCACAACAAATAAACACATTATGAAGTCTCTGAATTTCAAAAAGAGTACTTATTTTTCATTGTAACATTAAACATAACCTTGATATCAAATCTGCTTCATTGTAACATATAAACGAGCAGAAATACTTAGCAAGATTGTGTTTCATGTTACAAATCATGAGCATAAACCCATGATATTGCTTAATTTGATTCATGAATGAATATCTATGAAATCAAACGTTGCGTTTGCGGTGGTTATGATAACGAATCAAACAATTCATCACTTTTTAATTTGACAAACCGCAATGCTAACCTGCTATAGGTATGCCCACAGCATAAGGATCCTGGCTGATAACATACGGGGATGGAGTAATGGCTGCAGCAGTCAACCCTAAATACACAAAATCACTTAAAGCCATGCAAATAATGACCACAATATTAGGAGGATGTTGTACAGTCCCTCAAATGTTCTACTTTCCCAATTTTGTATTCCCAATATTTTGTGTTCCCAATTTATAACCTACGGTTAACTTCTGGTTATCACCATGTATTTTCTGTCCACCCATTTAACTCTTAATTCACCTGCTACCACTTGGGCTCACTAATCTCAAAACATTCGGCACTAGATCACTATGCAATCAATATGTATTCATTACGCAATCAATATATATTCATTATGCTATCAATATGTATTCATGGATCGTTCAACATATGCTCAATGCTTTGTTTTTTTTATCTTCATTGTCAGCTAAAACTCTAAAGTTAGGCTTCTCTATCCATTTGCAGAGCGTTTCAGGGACTGTACCTCAATTACCACAGTCATAAATCAACAGCCTTCATTAAGATATTCAATTACTTCTTTTCTTCCTGTTTAATCTTAACTGCCCTGATGATATACTGTAAAACTAAATCCGGAGGACCTGCTCATTTAGTTTACTATAATTCCTTCTGTCTCTTTTAAAAAGGGCAGGGTAACAATTTAAGCTAAAAATTCATTTTTTTTGGAGGATAAAAAATTAATGTGGTCTAGTTAGAACTGACAAAGGATGCAATGGACGAAGATTAATACAATTTTCTGATTCCAAATCAAGTGTTTCTTTTAGGATTTTAATTATTGAATTCATTGTTTTACAGTATACACATATCAAGGAATAATTTTTAAGTTCATTGTTAATGAAAATGTAAATTCTTACGAAAGCTGTTTTCATTTTATTATTAACATTCAATTCACCTAACAGAAACAAAGACAATGGCTCGGTAGTTTGCAGATCTCAAATCATTTTTCTTTGATTGAAAAGGTTTGAAGTAGAACCCAGTGTTTCAATAGTTAGAGGCGAGGGCAAAAAAACTATTATTCACAGGTGGCCTGATTTTGAAAACAAATCAAAATCCCCCCACTGCTTCCATCAAAACATGTAACAACATCCAATACACTAAAAGTTAAATAATAGTGTTGTCTAAAAAAGCAAACAGAAACTTACCAAGATGCTGCTGCTGCTGTGAAGCAAGGAACTGCTGTTGAGTTAATACAGCAATCGGCTGCTGTCTCTGCAGCAACTGAAAATATCAACAATGAAATACAGAAAACGATCACAAAATTATATCTTAATATTCATATTCGCAAATATATGTCCTTATGCGAAGGCTGTTCAATAAATATCCTGCTCCCAAGTAGCATCAAATATACAAGTCAAAGCATTATTTACAGAAAACACACACATGTCAACTAATAAATACACAAAATCTAAGACCATGTCAGCCACGAGTTTCAAGTGTGCAATCAAGTGTAACAAAATCGAAGGGTGTGCATGACAGTGCCTATTTATGAGTCATTTTCAGATTTAATTAAATATGGTCTTCGGGAGCTCAATTTTAAGGAAAGCTAGATTTGAACACTCTCCAATCAATACCTGGGTGTAATCCATGTTGAAATTTGGACTGTCCATGGAAGATGGTATCCCCATTTGGTTGCTGTAGTCAAACTGTACTGGATCAATTCCTACAGGATCAAAGGGAGGGTGATCAAGCTGGCAGCTCGGGGGAGGAAAATTAAGTTGCTGATTGTTCTCTAGATATTCTCCTTCCTTTACATTCATTCTGGTTGAATCCATTCCAGGGATTTGATTTTCACCATTAGGAGAGCTTTGGCAACTGTTTCTTCTAAAAAATAAATTTTGAGTTATAAGAATTTAAAAATCAAGGTATCTGTGAGTCAATGCTCATAGTAATACCTCCTTCTCTGATGTGAACATGCAAAATAAGCAAAGTCAACATTTAACAGAAAGTTGGAATCTGATTGGTACAAAAAGATCTAACAATATGGCATGCATATAAACAAAGAGTGTGTTAAAATTCTAAGCATCTGCAATAAATAGTTGCTGAGAAATCTTTGACGAAAATTTGTTTAAAAATATTGGCTAAAAATGAACAAAGTTGTCATATAACATGAAGTTGACATCCATTTGGTACAAAATACATCCCACGATATGGCATGCCTAAACAAACAGTGTGTTAAAATTTCAAGCATCTGCAATTTATAGTTGCTGAGAAAAATGCAACAGAAATTTTTGTTTCGGACAGACAGACAGACCCAAGAAAAAAAAAAAATAGTATACCCCCTTCTCCCGCAGAACGGGGGTATAAAAAAGCTCTTTAACCTTCCAATACAGCTCATGAGTGTTCCACCAGAAGAAAAAATATACCTTGTAGGTAAATTAACGACTAAAGATATAATCTTAAAGGACATAACCTATATGATTTTGTGAAGAAATGATTGTTCATAGTTTATACATATTACATTCTTTAATATGATATAAGAAACATGCATTTCAATATTATATGCAATTTGAAATAAAAATGTACCATTTTGAATCTGAACTCTTCCCTTTTAAGTTAACATGTCAACAAGTAGACTCTTTAAATTGGTGCAACTGCGTATTTGCAAATTTTGACACATTCCGCACAAACCTATTGTGAGATATCTGAGAATAACTGCTATTAGATGCACCATTATTTAAAATCCTTCACAACTTTATAAAAATACATGATCTAATCATAATAGATGCACCATCATTCAAATACTCTAACAAATAATTTAAAATACAGGCCCCAATTATAGCTTACCTATAATCCTCATCTAAGCCATTTTGCAACAAAGCATTTGGTGGTAGGTTTTCCTGCTTTTCATCCCCCCTGTCTCCATCTGGTCCTTCAAAAGGAGATGGAGTATTACTTTTCTTATCTCCCTGAGAATCCATTCCAGGTTCTTGCACTGGTCCATGCATCTGCAAAAAAGAAGCAAAACTGTCATCTACTACTGAAAGGCTTGCTTTTCCAAGCCAGTTAATATTATTGAATGCCCTTGGCTGTTGTAATAATGTTAGGAACAATTTTTATTTTTCAAATACAAATTTGCAAACAATTTATTTGTATTGCAAGATTTGATTTAAATGAAAGCAAGCCTTTGTATCAAGGACACTTTGTGAAAATCTTAATTGGCAAAAATTAGCCGACAGGTTTTTGAGAAATGAAATACCTTCAAAAATGTTATGAAACATCACACAAAGACTTTAGCAATACATGTAGCTCTTAATCTTATAATTTAAGATAACTGTACTGTACATTTCTTAATTTCTAAGTGTACCAAATAAGCAAAACCAACAGTCAAAACCACGAACAAAAAAACTTAAACAAAAACAAGAGGACTATAGGCCACATCATTCACCTGAACAACAGTTCCTGTATTTATTTTGAAATTCTTAAATATAAACTTTTCTACAGTATTGTAAAACTCCCGCAAAAAAACCTCCTGTTCAGGTGAGCTAACAAATGAGACAGCTGAAATTGAAATCAATGATACATTACCTTGAATTTTCTCATCTGAAAAAAATAAATAAATAAATGATAAAATTATGTATGATACATATACATGTAATCTTCCACCTTAATTCTAAAGGTTGTATATAGCCAACATACATTCAAGAGAATCTTTAAAGTGTTATCATAATTATTTCCCATATTATCCAAGTATTCAAACAAGAAATTTAAGGTCTTGTTTGAATACCTGAACCTACAGTATACAAGTTAATTTTTGATATGGTTCTGTGGGAGGATACAATTTTCATAAACCTTCAGCTACATTATTTTATTCAAAAAGTTTCCAGACTTTTTTATGCACGAAATGACAGGTGACTAGAAAAGGGTATCTTTAAAAGTGCAAGCCTTTTTCATGGCCGACAGATTTACAGCACCAAAGTGTTGTGCTAATATTGACATAAATAAAACTTACATTTTGAATGAAAGGCGGTGGTGGGCCTCCTTTCCCTCGAAGTCGAGCATCCAGTTCTTTTCTTGTGGGAGATCCACTCAAGACATACTCAACCATATCTACTCCTAAAGCTCCTTGCTCTGTAAATAACACATACAATAACAATAAACTAACAATACAGCAATACGACAAGACTCATTTCATTCTTTATTTTAATAACAGATCCTGCAGAGAGGAATTTTTGCAAGACATATATCTATTTTCTTTTTGCACCAACAATGGAAAAAATACACATAAAAAATTCTCAAGTAATGCTCGTTAATTCATGAGAATTATTTTGTGCATAATTTGTTCTGTTAACTCTTGGCTGAATTTAAAGTGGGAAAAGCATGACATTTTCTGTAAAAAGATCCTGCTAATTGACATTATAAAGATGGTTTGTATTGTTTATCATTTGTGTAACCCCATCTATATAGGGATGAGGAATAGAAAGAGTATACATAGGATAAAAAATCAAAGCTGTGAAGTCACTTTAAAAATGATGATACATCTATATTATTTGTATTATAAGCACAAATATTGAAATAAACAAGATCTGCAAAATCACTTTCTACTGAAAAAAAAACCTACCATTATAATACAAAGAGAATTTTGAAGCACTTAGCCTTTCAAAATGCACCAAAGAATTTTATAATATTTGTAATTAGATGGAGCTTATTAGTCAGTGTTCCATCACCAGCGGCTATATACTAAGGTCTGGGACAACAAAATGAAAAAAAAAAAAAGAAATAAAAAGACTGAAAACTTCATTTGAGCATTTCCGAGGACTGGCAATAAGATATTGTTCTGTCTAAGACAGGTAATCAAACGGTTCTCAACAACTCTTTTATCCAACCTTCTCCCTATGGTAAACACACAATGAAACTGCTGTGTAATTCTGTGTTTTTCCTTGTTCTGTGTTTTCTAACTGCACTTCAGTAATCTATATAAATTTTGATCACAACAAAACTAAATAAGTATTGCTCTGTAATAGTTGATAGTATCTGGAGTACCTGACTGATTTCCCCATGTGTCTTCTCTCGCCGTCCATGGATTCCCTGGAAACATAGGCTTATTTTGATCTCCTCCCTGCTTGGGTTGATCCTGTATCTCCCAAATCTTTTTTGCTGGGTTAGGAATCTAAAATTAAGTTTCAAATTTATAAAAATTTAACACAAGTTCATTTCAAAATAATTGTTTGCTTCTTAATTGAGCTAGAGTGCAGAGTGGATATTTAATTTAATTAGAATGCACGTCAAAATTTGGTGAGAAAGTCCTCTGCCTGGCTAAACTTACAATAGATCGACTCATACGTTCTATATATTTCTTTGTTAAAACTATGAAATAAGGCTTTTTGAAAACAAAGGTCAAATAATATATTCTAAGTGAAGCTAAAAATAATAATGGCATTTGAACATTCGGAGAAATATTGGTACATGACCTTTAAACCTTACCTCTCTTCCTAAAGACATCCCATGAAAATCTTTTTCAATATCCTGCACTGTTGACATATTTCGAGACTGAAATATACAAATTATTAAACTAAACACTAGTACATGTACTATAGCTGACTTCATAGCAAATATACACTGATAAACACTATCAGAATATCTATAGACAATCAGAATAAAGTACCTGATATTAGTCAAAATGCATACAATATACATTGGAGGGTAACAACAGTACCTGGCTAAAATATAATAAAGTGTGCAAAATCGCCACTGTACGTTGTTTGTGTCTAATTTTTTCTCTCTTTCATCAGTAGTTGTATGATTAGAAATAATGGCAGCAACAGAAAACCAAAAATGAGCATCATATATCATGTCGTAAAAGTAGGATGTTCCATATAAATTAATTACCAATTAAAACATGTCAAACACAAAATTGGTCCGCATTCAGAAGGTAAATTTTTGGACCAAGTTTTGAAAAGGAAGTAGCAAAAAAAAGAAAGACTATCGGAAGTTGGAAAAATATGTGTAAATAAAGATTTTAATAAGTCTATCTTGGTCAATTTATCTTAATATTGTTTAGAATGTATTATGATTATAAAGATCGTGAATTAATACATACTGGAATGCAAAAAACAACAAAGAGAATGACATGCCCCTCTAGAATTCTTAACAGCCGAGGCGTGTTCAACAAAGTGGGTGCTCGAGTTCTCACCAAAAATTGTTGTAGGTAGAAGGGATTTCGTGAGCGTTCATAAGCACCCGCTCTGCTGAACTCGCCTCTGCTACTTTGTGTAGTGTGTACCATATCATGGCCAGGTAGTGAAAGGCTTCACTTTATTGATAGACAACCTAATTACATTTCTTAACTTCACAGTCATTGAAATTGTGTGCAAGAGTAGGATAAGGCTAAATTATCACTAACATGTTCGATTATGCTGTCATCTCCAATGGCCCATCTTTTATTAGTGTAGGTGTTAAGTTCCGTGTCAGTTTGGGGCCGCTGGAAAAAGTATCCGACCGTAGCATCGTCTTGCGACCGACTTCCAGGCACATTGTTATTGTTTTGTCTACCCGCCATTTCATGAGGTCCGTTGGCCATCATTCGCGGTCCGTTCTGCCAAGACACTTCGTTCATTCTGATTTGTGTGCACTGTTCATTCTATATGTCTTCCACCTTTAAAAATGTATAGAACGTTCGTCATGACATTCTCTCGTTAACAGTTAAACACTCCTTGAATATATTACTACTGCTATAGTCATAACAATGGCGGGAGAAACAGACAGGAAGTTAAGAAATAATCGCAGAAACCAGCTTAAATAGGAAGAATTTGCAAAAACTTAAAGGCCGAATATTAAGTACTGTTATATTTGTTTACAGTCCGTGTCTACTATCGCACGTGCAAAGAGAAAACAAACCGTGATGACATCAGATTTTGATGCCCCTTCCATGTAAACATCACAACATGGCGATTGACATTGTTTTGGGTTTCAATGCGGAATCTTGGGTAGCTTATTATTCTGCTGTCTGACGT
This sequence comes from Magallana gigas, assembly GCF_963853765.1. Taxonomy (NCBI): domain Eukaryota; kingdom Metazoa; phylum Mollusca; class Bivalvia; order Ostreida; family Ostreidae; genus Magallana; species Magallana gigas. The sequence continues at coordinate 26,266,547 of NC_088857.1, read as the reverse complement.
CAAACCGAGGGAAATATGCACACACAAATAAATTCGATGTAGGCTTAAATTGTTGTACGATGGTTTTCTATTTGTACAGTGCACAACTTTATTTAGGATGAAGAATGCAAATTTCACCAAAATCAGGGACGTATATACTGTACAGTGGTACATGCAAAAAGAAATAATATAACTTTTCGATCCAGCCTTTCACGCAAGGCTTGCAGTAGGCTATCTTTCTTATGCCTAATATGTGTATAACGTTATATAGCTGTTGTCTGTGTTTTTACACTTTTAAAACTGAGATCTAGAATTTTCAGAAAAGGACTTCGTGTTGGGATAGAACTGAATGCCCGTGCCTTATGGATATATCAATATGTATAATATAAGTTGTTTATGACTTGAAATGTCTTAAATGTTATTATCATATTCATTCTCTTTTTTGTAAAAGCTTCAAAAAAGGTTTTGATCAGTAAATAAGGTCGGATTGGCAAAGCCTGATTTATTTTTAATTTCCTTACAGCTACGTAACCCGTACCAGTCTCCTTAAACTGCATTTCAGTTTTCAAAGTGTTTGTAAATCGGGAATATTTTCACAATTAGGAAAATCTTAATTATGGTGTAAAAATTTTGAGTGATATAGTAATACATTTGCAAATTCTCAAAACATTTAATGACCGCTTACTCAAACCGTGTAAATTTTCATTAAAAATTTGCTATGCATTCTGTTCATCAAAGAAAATACGAGAGATAACTCTAACTCAGTGCATTTAATATGAAAAATCCCGAGAGTTCCGAATGTCATCATGGTGTAAAAATATGAAGCGAGTAAAAACGTTGGTGAAAAAGAGTTGAATTCTTCATTAATATGAATTGAATTTTTAGATGAAAGGTATTTACAGCCTCAAAATGGTTTGTTATGAATAATTTGACTGTTATTTTCAATGCAGCTTCATTAATTTTCTCAAAAATCGTTTCGGAGCGATTCTGCAATTCAGTTTTGTTACACTACGGGTATGTGGGGTATCGGGTTCGTTCGCCCTATCTACCTGTTCGCCTTAGTCCGTTCGCTCTAGGTCCGTTCGCTCTAATTATCGTTCGCCCAAATTATCGTTCGCCCTAAACCTCGTTCGCCCCTTGTTTATTAATAAACCACATTATAAGTTATTTCATTTACCTTAATGACTAAAAACTTATTAACTTTTATTTATTCGTATGTTTTATGTTTTTCCTTCATCAAAAAAGACGTACCTGGTATAATTGTAAGATTTTATTGCCGTAAATTATTGTCGATGACCGTCTTCTTGTTTTAATAATGATCCGCTTGGTGTTTTTTTTAAACAATTAAAGAAATTGAGACCTTAATTGGCTCATTGAGAAGCTTAGCAGATGATTATTACCTATTCTACAATGTATTAGTTTAATAGATATATATATTGATAAATAACATAAGACATAATGTGAATTATGTAGCTTGAACAATCATTTATTTTCATTAATTGATATATATCTTCATAATGTTTAAATTGATCAGAATATACAACAAATATATAAATTAATCCTATATAAAAATAAGGCGAACGACCCCAGTGCGAACGGTGTCAAGGGCGAGCGCGTTTTAGGACGAACGAACAGCCAATCGGTATGTGGAGGCATTTTAACTGTGGTGAAGACCTATCCCGGGACACACTTATATTATTCTAACTAAGCAGAGTGTAGTTATAATTGTAAGCTTAAAGCTTGGTTGTGTAAAGGTCAACAATACGGTGTGTCGATGTATCTATAATTTCGTAAATGTCCGATAGCATATGCAATGTCAACCCGTGCTGTTCTTTCCATGGTCTACAGAAATGGGAACGGACAAGAGTATACGTGTTCTTTGCACGGGATAATTATGAATCGATCGGTGCTCAATGCTTATTCTTTTAAACTTTGAAATAAACTTTCACGACACAATGGACCGGGGGGGGGGGGGGGGGGGGGGGAGTTCATATGCATGAAGTTCCTCTGATTTAGGCTTATATAGCCATATTGGGTCACCTCTGTTCTGAAAATTCTGCATCATAAATTAATTATTCTACTCGTATCATAATTTGTGGGGTTTTTTTTAGAACGCCAAAAAATGATATTGAATAATGACAATAGTTAAGGGAAATTTACGTATTGACAGAGTTTGGTAAAGGACTATGTTTTCGGTGTAAGGTTTTCAAAAAGAAAATGAACATTTTACATACATGTAACTCAATTGTTTTAAAGTAATGTAACTTTAGCTTCCTAATTTTCAGTAGAGACCACAAACTTCCAGTTTCTGCGTTGGGATATCTTTACTTTGTTCCGAAAAAAACTGTTTGAACAATTTTTAAACATTTCGATCAACAAACTTTGGCATGTATAGCTTCATAAAGGTCTAGAAAGAACTAACTCCAATTTTGCCTAAAATTAGCTTATTTCATCCCATATCTAAAAAATACATTACAGATCCCTATTTTGGTTTAATTTTCTGAATTTATATGATTTTTCCAACAAATTTGTAATGATTTAAGTGAAAGTTTGAGACTTTAAATTATTTTTTGTACGTTGAGTTGTTAAAGACTGAAAACATAAACAAAGGTTTTTCTTAGTGCAAAAAGGTCAAAATATGAATTAGGTGATGAAATTGTGAACATTTTCTTTATAGTAGTTTTAGGTTATAAATAAAATGGCTTTTTAATATCATTAAGATAAAAATTAAAAAATATTTTTCTGCACGGGCCGGTGTGCTCTAGGACTGGCGATATACTAAAAATAAGCATTCAATGCGATGGGGGATATAAGGTCATCTTGTACAAATGTAAAAAAAAATTTTGAACTGACTTCTAGTAGTTTATGCCAAAGATTTACCAAAACTGTTGACAAAAGATAAAAAAGCAATAAATATTAGGTTTTACATATTGTTTTGTATGCAAATTGCACACACAATTAGCAATCACATAGAACTGCTGTCGGAATGCGCAGCTGCAGACTTATCTTGAAGATTAAACACTCTGAAAAAATCTGGAAAAAATATGAAAAGGGGTTCATTTGTGTCCACTCTACAACTATTTGCTGAGATTAGGGTTGAGTCTTTTAGATTAATGTTGTAGCATTTTTGGTCAGTTGGGCAGAAATAAGACAGTTCAAGAAATGTTTACATTTCGGTCCTCATTTGTACAAGATAGTTGTACATACTTGAAGTTCTGGAAATAAATAACAGATACTGTTATAATTATAACGTTTATTACACAAAGTTTATGCATAATAAACAGGCATTATTAATTAAAACATTAACACAAACACATGGTGCATGCAAGGAAATCTCATTTAACTTCCATCCTCCTTCTGGCGATTTGTCGCATTCTTTATGCAGTAGATGCAGAAGGGGGGTATTATAAGCTGCAAATGCATTGTGCTATTTAGGTTGACGTGGTATAAGCTAAAATGTTGAATGACGCAAGATCGCAAGACAGAGAGGATAAAAAAATAAATTTATTATCGAGTTTCATGTGTAAAATTTGGCTAATATGACGGTTTAAAAAATTCAAAGATGGCAGTGATGTGTACTTTGTGTTTTATTAGGTAGAGGGTGTGTATATTTATTTTTTAACTTTTTTTAATTCTCATCTCTGGTGATAATATTTTCTGTGGTTTTTGTGTTTTTGATAATCAGACGAACAAAAGACCTTTATTATTTGCATTACATAAAATTTTATGAGTTGACACGGATCAAAATTTTATTTTTGTATTCATGCATGATAGAATTTACGTGTACACGTATCTTGTTACTTCATTCCCCTTTCATGCATTTATTTACTACATTTATATCATAAAATGGTATTACAAAGACAATATCAAATATTAGTCTTGGTAGGTTTGGCGTTGAATTTTATGTGTACTTTCAAATGGAAAATGATTGTTTGAATGATGTGACTCTTTAAACTTGCATCGATCTCATTCTGTATCTGTAGTCTATTCTTCAATCCGTTTTTGCCCTATACACCGTAACAAATTCTGAAACATAAAATCAAAATTTCAGTTTGAATGATATTGTCAATTTCATCGATAAATTCAATTTCAAACCTTTTTCTTGTTTCACATGTTCTGTACACCTACATGGTAATACAATTAAAAAAATAAAGAATGTGTAATTCAGAGGAAGAAGCGCACAGAGAGAGAGAGAGAGAGAGAGAGAGAGAGAGAGAGAGAGAGAGAGAGAGAGAGAGAATTCATTCTTTCTGCGTTAAAGGGCATTTTTATTGATATTTATTATATCACTTCTGGTATTTCTACAAATATTTCAACTACGTACAGCTTATTTATCCAATCAAGAAAAAGTCTATCAAGAATATCGTTACTTTTATTTCGGATTCATAACAAATAAGTTTACAAAATATATTATCAGCTACTTATTTGTTATGATCAGTTTTCCAAGAAAGTATTTCGTAGATTATTTTCCATTCCATTATATTTACATGTATATTTTACACATAAAGTATTCTTTTTATATTAACTTGCATGTTGTAGAAGAAAGACGTTAGTTTTCTCTTTCTAACGTCCTTGAATCCTGTTTTTACCTAACCTTTGAGTCATTCTAAACTTCTAAATGGTAAAATATCACTAATGATTATGTGTAACTATTGATAGTATGTCAAAATATAAGTTGACTACAAACTACAAACGTTGCCCAAACTATACATGCTATATGTAGCGTGGTCATAGTGTGGCAATAGTGATTACTTTTTAAAAATCAATTTGAACCATGCATGAAGCTCCCCAATCAAAGTTTTCTTTTTTTTAAAACATTGCTAAATGTGAAAAAAAATTGCAATTTTTTCATAACTATATATTATCTCTAATAAAATAAACTAATTTCCTATCCCTAGAGAATTACAAGCCTAATGTGCTCCAGTACCTTCGAATGTTAATTCTCCATCTCCATCTGTGTCCCCTTCTCTCACTAGTTCGTCAGCTTCCGCATTCGATATTTTCATGGTCTTTGCAATTTCTTTAGCCGTGATAGTACCATCTCTGTTGACATCCATTTTTGCAAAACATTGTTCCAGGAACTGTTGTTCCACGATATGTGATTCCAGCTGTTCAACCATCATTTTCTCGTACTCCTTATAACTCAAATAGTCATCACCTGCAGAAAAGATCACAGCGTCACTTGTAGTGTTGAGTGAAGGGGGCATGTCCCCCAACACTTTTTTCGCAAAAGACATATAATTTATCTTTATAGTACATGTACATTGAAATACATTTTATGCAAACTGCTTCTTTTTTTTCTTAAAAAAAGTAGATATAATAAGAACTGACGTTTCCATTGAATTTTTCCTTCCCCCCCTATGTACTCGCACAAATTGAGATATGGTGAAGCAGTCTTTCACCTTATTGCTCCAATGAAACAGGTTCAAGAACGATTGAATATAAATAATCAAGGGCAGATAAATCTATGCGCAAGAGAAGGTAACTCCTGCCTGCCTACCTGCAGGCGGTACCAAATAACATTAATCAATGAAATATTGATTGACGCAGGTAAGAAGAAAATAGAAAGGCAAAACAGTATTAACCACGTATAACCACTTCTTGTGCATACTTACTTCTCTTAAAATAATCTTCTATAAAATTGAAAGTATTTTGATAATCGTTAATTCACTACATGTATCAGTCCGTTAGGTAGAAGAAATAGTTAGTTCTTTCACAGACCGACGTTTATGTGTACGATACTTTTTCCATGCAATCAATGTAGCTATATGGTTAGTAAAGAAAGCTTCAACGGCCTTGTATTGTTATGTTATGTCGATAGCATTAAATGTTTTGAGGATATTTCTTAACTACATGTATATTAATATATTTTGTCTTCATGTGTTGATATTTCTTCATCATAATAATGCGTGTATCTCTTCTTTATTTGATGCTACATTTTCATGACATGATCTTACTTCATCGCTATGTATTGATTCTTTGTCATTTTTTGCTGATAGTATGCCTTTATGTGCTAATACTTGATTATATAATGATACTTGATATTATGTGTTGATGATTCATTAAATTACAAAACTTTAACATTATATATGCCGATAGTTTATCTCTCTGCTGATACTTCATTATACGGAGAAATGTGACGTCATATATGCTGAGGCTTGTTTAAGGAGGTTTTGTCATATCCATTGTGTGATGTACAGTAGAAAACTGTACTGTCTTTCATAACAAAAATACATAATTTAATTAACAATAACGTTTTAATTATTGTTTTCCACTTAAATATTTTGTTTTATACAATTTTTTAATATTTAGGATAAATTTTAAATGAATCTAACGGTCAAAAATGTTTCATTTGAACATTTTTAAAGGTAAGTAAACTTTAAAAATGATGCTCTCATTCACATTAAAGTGTCGAAGGGTCTTATGTATACCACTTCAAATCCATAGCTCACTGAATGCAAAACAAGGGCTGTTTTTTTTTTTTATTCAAATTTCCTACAAATATTTACTGTCATATATATACACTATTTCCTAATGAATCGATTACAAAATTTCTTGAAGAATTACTCAGTGGTTTAAAGGAGTTGCTCTAAAAAATTATTTTAGTAGTATTTTCAACAATGACAAAACTTGTAGTTTCAACACGCATGGGCATATTACTTTCAGAAAATAAAACAATTAGATTTTCTGATAAATATACGCATCTAAACATTACGCATCTAACCATTACGTCCTTATGAAAATAAAAGTTCATGCAATTATAAACCGGTTTCGGAGGAGCTGCGCTGGCAAACCGTTTACTACACCTTTATTGGCGGCCAAAATTCTAAGTTCAAAAGAGGCGAAAAAAGTAAAACTGATTTCTCGTAAGAAGAATATTGCTCACCATTATCATCGACCAATTTGAACATTTCTTTGACCTGCTTTGTTGTAACATTTTGACCCATTTTATTGGCGGCTTCCTTGAATTCTTTTACTGACAGCCGCCCGTCCCCATTTGTATCCATAGAACGAAAGGTCGCTTTTATTTCTGCAATTAACAATGAAGAGTGTAATTAAACATGTTTATCAAACCTGTGTGTACACATATATAATAATGGTCAACACCAATAGGAGATATATACCTTTATATTGTTCTTTACTCAGAAGATCCATGTCTAAACGCTAAAAAATAAAAAAAATCAATATAAATGACAAGATGACCAAGCTGTTGACAATGATTGGAAATAACAACCTGTAAAATGAAGAAACAAACTATCATATTTTGTAAATAAAAATGATTTAAACAATTTTAAGAAAAGTGCTTATTTATGTCATTCGTAATTTAAAATTGATAGTGCAAAAGAAGTTTAGCTGTTGAGCTCGATGAATAACGAGAGAGAAAAGTCCACAGGAAAACGGAAATCAACCAAACTCCGTCAATCTGAGCCTTTTCAAAAAAGCATTTTTCTTTAAAGAGTTTCTAAATGGTAACTTCACTTCCTTTTAAAAATGCATTTCATTAATTAGTCAGACTTTAATACCAACATAAGGACGCTCTTTGCTTGACCCGGTATGAACAATGAACAATGAACATTTACATTATTTTGTACCAACCTAGTGCCATTTACAGATATGGACAACAGATGCATAAGTAAAATCTCACCGAGCTTTTGATAAAAATAATTTATTTTTGATTATTTTTTTTTTAATTTTAATAAGTCTTTATTTAATATTTGATTAAAAAAACCCAGATAATGGTGAAAAAATAAGAACTTTTAAAATCAAATAATCATATCCTTAAAGTTCTTGAAATTTTTGCTGGACAAAATCACTTTTTTTTAAAATATAAAATCGGACGACTTGACAGAAAAGGGTGATCTCATAAGTAGAACTTGAAGACATCTCAATAAAGGATTGTTCTCTTTAATATTTTGGAAAAGTCAATTAAAAACATCTCTTTTTGCACGAAAGAAATTGGGCGCACAAGATTGTAAGTTTGCAGGAACCATCGACATGAATGAATTGGGATTTAAATGTCTAAAACCTTTTTGTATTTCAAACATATTGATACCCATTCTATGTCCAACAGAAACCAAATAACGGTTATAACTCGAAAAATATGCAAAATTGATGACATTTTCACTCTTCTTGTGCGCCCAGACTCCTGCCAAATCTACATCTTTTAAAGCGCCAAATTTCTTGCTATATATAAGAAAAAGGGTAAGAAAAAGATAAGTTGTATTATTGAATGATTAATTGATGATAATAGAAGGAGTGAACGATGATAAGAATGTCCGTTTAAACCGGAAGACCTTGAAAATTAAATCATTATACGTCTTTCGTAACAAACAGGAAGGCCACCTTCTGTGTTTCCAAACCACGAACAAAACAACCGTCTTCATTTTAATAATTATCAATTCACACTACTTTTGTGTTTGTGCTAATCAATGTTAGGAAGTGGATTGAGTATTTTGGAAAAACTAAAGTTCACGTCACAATGTATTACATTACGTCTTTTATCAGACGACGTGTTTCAAATAATATTTTTTCCTTATCCAAACCGGTTTAAATATCATAAAGAGAAAAAATGTAAAACTTGTCCAAAAACTACACGAATAAATAATAGGGATGTTGCTCGTACCCGTATCGAAATAAAGGAGGGCTACCCCTGAAATCTTTATAAGACTTTGTAATTCCTGCGAACTCAAAATCTATTATATGAGTCAATGAACTGACTCCCTTCAATGGCGACGGAAGGGCGAGTTCCTTACGTAAGTGAAAGACGTAATTTCTCGTATCTTTTGATGAGACCGGAAAAAACAGATTCTGTGTTTGGAATATTGTCCAATAAATGCTGCTTCAACAAACCCGTTCCTAGATTTGATCATGTCGCATTCGTATAGTCACGTGCATGATTTTATAACAAAGCAGTTTTGTATGACACATTTTGAAAGAAAATATACATGCTTGCTTTGAGAATGAACAAATGATTTTTTTTCCTTAAAAAAGAAATAAATAGTCGTTTTTATATAATAGTGATGATTGCTTCAAAGTAGCATATATAAATCTTTATGATCATTCTCTATTATCTTCAATACAATTTTTTTTTAATTTACTAAAAGGCTAAAAGAGATTAAAAATCAAAAAGTTTAATCTCAAGTATTAGGGATAATTTTTATTGAATCCTAATCCGGCCTTTGAAGCTGTTCTACAAGGTATCAAATCATGATTTCACTTTCTTTCATGATAAAAACACGTGGCAAGTTTCGGGTTGCCAAAGGGTTAAGGCTTACAGTGGTATTTTTGGTGACTTCAATCTGCATGTAAAATCTCTTATAGTGTGTTTAATTAAGGCATTTCTTGTAGGCGCAAAGTACTATTTATCGAATCATGATTTCACTTTCTTTCATAATAAAAACACATGGCAAGTTTCGGGTTGCCAAAGGGTTAAGGCTTACAGTGGTATTTTTGGTTACCTCATTCTGCATGTAAAATCTCTTATAGTGCGTTTAATTAAGGCATTTCTTGTAGGCGCAAAGTACTATTTATCGAATCATGATTTCACTTTCTTTCATAATAAAAACACATGGCAAGTTTCGGGTTGCCAAAGGGTTAAGGCTTACAGTGGTATTGTTGGTGACTTCAATCTGCATGTAAAATCTCTTATAGTGCGTTTAATTAAGGCATTTCTTGTAGGCGCAAAGTACTATTTATCGAATCATGATTTCACTTTCTTTCATAATAAAAACACATGGCAAGTTTCGGGTTGCCAAAGGGTTAAGGCTTACATTGGTATTTTGATGACTTCAATCTGCATGTAAACGCTCCTAAAGTGCGTTTAATTGAAGCATTTCTTGTAGGCGCAGTGTACCATAATATGTGCTTTTCAACAATGCTCTTATTTACGAATCTCTATCATACTTACGAAACATAATGTTTATGTCCGTGACTGTTATTTACCCTGTATGCCACTGTACATACCCTAAGTAACAATATGTCAGTTAGCACCATCAATATTCATTTTGGTTGAGTCAAGAGTTATAACATACAATTGATAACATTTAGTTTGGGAAACGTTAAATGTTTTAAAATGTATTCAATAACGACAGTTACGTTAATGAAAATTTTACGACTGACTTCGTTTGATTCTAATATTATACCGTAATATATCTGAAGGAAAGGCCCAATAAATTTGAATAAATGTTGATCAGTAATGAACACATTTGTACAATACCTTATTCTAAATCTCAAGCACCTCAAGAATATCCTTAATTTGTCAATGTGTTATCTTAAAGTCCTTGTAAAATCAACTTCACACTTTGCCTTAACACACTTGGACGTATTTTAGGGTCAAACCATTTAAAGTTTTAAATCATATTAATTCGAAGCGGTTTAAATGAAAATCCATTCTTGATTGAAAACTTTATCAGCTAAATTCTCTATAATTATAAACGGTGTTAATCGGTCGGTAATCCGTTAAGTTTTATAAAGAATGGTTGCCCATTGAAATAAGATGCAGCTTATCTTATTGTAGACCAAAACAGTTGTGAAACTATTTTGATTGATAAATCTGTTCATTTTTATGAATTGATTTACATGTAAGCATATAAGATGATAATTCTTTTTCACCATTAATATTATTTATCTTGATATTTTGATGTGGAAGATGATACGCATATGTTGTCTATTATTTGGTTGTTTGTGTATATTACATGTATTTGTACTTGACAATTCCATGGTAATGATAATAATAATAATAATAAAAAAAAAATATTTTTTTCGATTTTAACGTTTACAATGCGTTAGTAAGGCATTTTTAATGGGCAACCAAAATTTGAGTGTCATTTGATGAGTTATAAGCGAGTTACAGAGCTTACAATTCTTCGCTATGTAAACAAAGAGTTTGTTTACATTTCGAATGTTGAAGTGAAAATTCCAGTTTCAGACCTAAAATGAACGCGTTAATCGTTAGAAACTGTTTATTTATGCCTTAAATGAATAATTATATAGACAAACCAGCTTTAAAAAGATTTTTACTGGTATATTGAACCTTTGTAAACAAAAACAGGGCACGAGTCTTGTTTACATGACGAAAAATTGTGAGCCCTGTATCTTGTTTAAAACTCAAGGACTGGCACCCAAATTTCATTTGATCATTAGAAATGCATTCCTAGAGCATTGCAAATAATAAAAACAGAAATATAAAATTTGACCAAAATCGTGACCATGCCCCTTTAGTCTTTAAGTGTTTCTGAGATCTTGTATTGCTTGTACAAATTCTCAGTTCGAAGATTGAATGCCTCGCAACCAGAAGTAAATTTTACAAAGACATTGGACGTTAACCTAGACATTTCCAGTCCGTACAACACATTTAAAAATATTCAAAAATACATTGTTCAATATTTCATGAAAAGTTGAACAACCATTTCACGCAGTTTTTCTCATAAACCGAAGTTGATGCTTTTACATCCGGTGGGACCGACATCTTTCGAAACTGTGATGCAAGATTAAATCAAAGAGAGATTCTTTCGTAAAAGTTTAATAAATATTTGTTTTTTAAGGCCACGTCCTATGACAACTGGAAGTGGGGGATGACAATTTTAACCACGTTGACCCAAATGGGCCCGCTTACTATAGCCAAGCAGCCATGTTCATGAGGCTATCTTAGGACTATGGTGCGTACTACGTACGTCTTGGGATACGTTTTAATCTTATGAATAAGCTAGTCTGTTTCTCGAAGATATCCTAAATTTAAGAACCGTCATAACTTTTTCTTAACTTTAGTGTAGCACATACCTTTCCTCAGACCATCCTCAGGTTGTAAATTCACGTTTTATGCGATCTTTGGGCTGTTGTGATGTTTTTTCTTAAGACCGGTAGAATAAGGTAATCTTTTTTACAGTTCCAGCATTTCCGACAAACCTCACTTCCCTTATCCGTCAGGTGGGGCATTCTCATTAATTCTATTACAACATCAACTTTAATGTCTCCCTTTTCTGTTGCTAAGCGCGTTGCCACAAGGCGTGGAAGCTGACGAATTAAATGAATTTTTTTTTGTTCACAAATACTGCCTGGTCTCTGTTTAGCGATGGATGACGAGTATTCATTTATTTTTAATAACTTCACTATTAATACCTCACTTACATTTTATTGCATAATTCATTGGCCAAAGATTAATCAAATGTCCTTGTTTAAATAGAAAATCTATATCGGTGTATATAAGCCATGTATATTAATTTATTCTTAATTTCATCACTTCATTCTGAAAAATAATATTACGAAAACTAGTTATACTTAATAAATTGTACTTATGTATTTTCGAGATAGATCACAACTCACTTTTTAATAAACCTGTACATGTATTCTATATATTGCAGAATAAAGGTAAATTGTAGTCTATGTCACCTTAAATTCTACGAAAAAACAGTGCTTGTTTGTCACTTGAATGGCAAGTATATCACATGTAAACTCATAACACACTCATATCACATGTTGTTTAACGTGAAATAAGACACCTGGAACAGGTCACTCAAATTAACGGGAATTTTTTTGATAATGAAAGATATAATGATAAATTAACTGTACAAATGTCAAATAAGCGAAAAATTTGCAGTTTAGGAATAAAAAATGAATATCTAAAATAATTATTCCAGTAAGTAACAACAAAAGCTCCTGCGGGATGCGAACTCGGGATGTACGGATCACAAGTCCGACACGTTATCAACTCGGCATTGGAGTAAATTATATGCTTAAGTCCATAAAATCCTTTTAATAAAATGAAATGTCGTTTCGACCAGCGGTCAGCCATTTTGTGATGATGTGTTATTCCACCTTAAATAATTATTGGCTTGTAAGCCAAAAACTGTTCAAATATCATACAAATTTTCTTTAAACAAAAAGCGGTAAACTAAATTGTTTTTGTAATTAAAATATATCTTGGTAAATTTATGTTTTTGTGAATGAATACAAATTAATATTACTGGCTTTCGGGCTATCGTATAAGTGTACACGTATGATTTTCCTGTCTTTTAGCGATTTGTCCCCGTACTAGTCTCTTAAATTTTATCTGTACGAATTAATGTCAAAAATATGGATGATTTCAGTAGGTAGGATATCCTAACTTACGATGTTCCCAAGTTACCGTCGAGCTACATCTTTTAAAGATGTGTCCTAAGTTATTTGTAGAATGTTCCTAACCCTTTTCCTACGTCATATCTTAGGAACACACTTAGGCCGTATCTACGGAAATTTTTGTGAACAAGCCTGAAGTTCTATTTCTCCTACACGTTATATTATTGGTTCTACATTTACAAAAAATTTCGATTAACCAATACAATAACTTCGTGGATAAATAACCTAAATATTCCATCAAATTGAATATATAATTTCCTTACAGCGGACTATGCTTGTTTTTGGAAAACTTTTCTCAAAAGTGTGGAGGCATTTTTTACGAAAATATCTAAATTTATTCTCAGCTGCAGGTTGAATTTGAATGTTGCGAGCTGCTCTCAGCTCTTTCACACTTCTGGTGTTTTTTTCCCTCCACCGACTCTTTGGATGTAAATAACGAACACTGAGATTCACTGGGGTTGTAAATAAACAAATCTCTCTTTGATCCTTAGTTCTAGACATTGATCCAACAAAATCATGGGAATTACAATGCATAAATCTTTAAATATACTTCATTGGATCTGTATCTGTTCCTGTAAATGTATCCAAAGTATGTTGGTTATAGGCGGGTGATTAGGAATACATGTTATTTCCAATTTTTGTTCCTTATACATAGTCATCTCTTTTATTGCATTTAATTGAACAACAGAAAAAAAAGACATTTTTAGAATAGCACTGTCCACTCAATATCTTTGGAATTGTTTGCTTGTCCACCCTGCATCTTGTAAACAAGAGGCCCATGGGCCACATCGCTCACTTAGAAATAATAGGCATAATATAGTCATATACAAAATATCTGAATAATGTCATATAATAAATCCTGTATAAGAAAATTGTCCATGCATATTCTTATGCTTATCTCTGAGCCCCTTTGTAATAGAATGATTTTATAGTCATATCACATATTGAGCATTGCAGGTCTCGAGAAGATCTTAAACAACTGTTTATACATGGATTATAAACCTATATCAAATTTTGAACCGCTTGTGAGGCCCTAGAACTTTCAGAGACCAGGCCCCGCCGTCACCAAAATTTTGAAATCCCTCAGCTCAGTCCTCAACTCAAAACCTTAAAGGAAAAGTGCATGAATTTGAGGTAAAAACTCAGACTTGAGGCTGAGTAATGACTTGAGGAAAGTTGGTGACGGCGGGGCCAGAGTCTAAACAATTTTGAAAAAAAACACAATATGCCAAAATGCTTGCATATAAGTTAAACTTATTTTAATCTACACTATCTGTACCGACTAAAGTTACAGCTTTCCTGAGCAAATTGTGTTTTAAAAGATAATTTTTAAAGATTTTTTCCCTATATATTCCTATTAAAAAAGAAAAGATGACTTTTAAAGATTTTTCTCTATATATTCCTATGTAAACATTCGAACCAACCCCCCCCCCCCCCCCCCTCTCCATTGTGGCCCCATTTCAACCCTAGGGATCATGATTTGAACATACTTAAATCTAGCTTACCTAAGGATGCTTCTACATGGGCAATAGCGATTCTGGCCCATATCGGTTTCGTCGGAGAAGATTTTAAAAGGTATATATATATATATATATATATATATATATATATATATATATATATATATATATATATATATATATACACACACACACACACACCCCCCCCCCCTTTGTGGCCCCACCCTACTCCATGGGTCATGATTTTTACAACTTTGAATCTACCTTATCAAGATCTGAGGATGCTTCCACCCATGTTTCAGCTTTTCTGGCTGATCAGTTCCTGAGAAAACTTTTAAAGATTTTTCTCTATGTATTCCTATGTAAACATTCGAACCCCCTATTTTGGCCTCATCTGACCCCTAGGGATCATGAATCTAGCCTACCTGAGGATGCTTCTACATGGGCAACAGCGATTCTGGCTGATCGGTTTCAGAGAAGATTTTTCTCTATATATTACTATGTAAAAGTTTGACCCCCCCCTTTTGCGGGGGGGTCATGATTTTCACAATTTTGAATCTACCTTATCTGAGGATACTTCCACCCATGTTTCAGCCTTTCTGGCTGATCAGTTTCTGAGAAGAAGACTTTTAAAGATTTTTCTCTATATATTCCTATGTAAAAACTTGGCTCCCCATTGTGGCCCGCCCCTTACCCTGGAAATCATGATTTTCAAAAACTGGAAACTAGCTTATCTGAGGGTGCCTCCACACAAGTTTCAGCTTTAATGGCTGATCGGTTTCAGAGAAAAAGATTTTTAAAGGTTTACTCTATGTATTCATATGCAAAATTTCCACCCCCCCCCCCCCATAGTGGCCCCACCCTACCCCTGAAAATCGTGATTTGAATTAACTTGAATCCACACCACCTCATGATGATTACACACTAGTTTCAGCTTTTCTGGCCTTATGGTTTTTAAGAAGATTTTTGAAAATACCAATAAATTTTCAATGATTTTTAATTATAACCCTTTGATAGAGGGTGTGGCCCTTCATTTTAAAGTTTACAGACGGCCAGACTGACGCCGGAGAAAAAGGGATCAGAAAAGCCCACTAGCTTTCAGCTCAGGTGAGCTAAAGAGTTGAGACTTTTTTCAATATAGCCATATGGTAGGTGGACGTTTTCTTCTTCTGATAAATGTCAGAATTCTTTTCTTTATATAATCTGTAAAATTTGTACACCGCTATGTTCCTTCAGGGACCTCTTTACCACTTGCCTTGCTTTAAATTATTAGCATGGACACCAAAAATGGCAGTTTTTCAAGCACCAGAACTTTGGTATAAAATATACAAATCTTTAAACACTAAATATAGCAATTATTTTTTAATCAAGATAAAAATGTGCTATATAAAAACAGACATAACGGTATTAAAATATATATATGTATGCATATTGAAATTATCATATAAAATGATACAGTCAAAAGAAAAACTTTTAATGTCTACCACATGGCTGTAGCATGTGTTTCATTCTCAAATGCTGCCTGGAACTCTCTTTGACACAATGTCAGTTTTCTATCCAACAACGCTAGCAACTTTACTTTTCATTGTTCGTCTTGAGTGGATTTGATTTTGTTTGATTCCATGTTCTCTTTGTCCTCCACAGTGTTTGTGTTGACCTTTTGTTCAGAAGTTTCGTTATCTGTTGATTCATCACCAGAGCATGACTGCAAGAAAAACCTTGTATTAATGGTATTGTTATCCCATCAATGCTGTATGGTAATTTAAGAGATTCAAATACTGACAGTACAATGGTGTTACATTAAATTACCTCATTCAAGGTCCACGGCGGAGGTGCTTGGTTTGGACAGCGCTTCAAAGCAAATTTCCACACACCAAATCCAGATAAACCAGTGGTGAACCAACATTTTTCAACACTATACAACCCTACAAAGACAACAATCAAAACACAGCTACAGAAACAACAAACAAGATACTGCTACAGAGACAACAAACAAGAAATTGCTGCAGAGACACTACAGAGACAACTAACAAGATATTGCTACAGAGAAAATAAGAAGACAACAAACAAGATACTGTTACAATTACACTACAGAGACAACTAACAAGATATTGCTACAGAGACACTACAGAGACAACAAACAATATACAGCTACAGGGACAATATAGAGACAACAAATAAGATACTTAATTCAACATCTCATCATTCTAATGCATTATCTTTATCTTTTTTAATACATGTACATTCTTTATTTATTTTTTTCGTACGTACCGTCATATCTGTATCCCTCCTCAGGTGCGAATGGGCTGTCCAGCTTGTACCCCCGAATCACCCTCACTGGTTGCTTGGAGTCCACACTCATGCTCAGAGCCAAGTTACCCCTAGTCAGAGTCTGGTCTTTAGATTGGGGAGCAGTTCTTAAATTCTGGTCAAGAAAGAATGGTAAAAAATGTTTAGTACAAGTCATGTCATATATGTTTTAGAAAAACTTTTTCCTTATGCCCATTTCATAAAAATGGATGAACCAGTGCTTATTTAAAGTACTGAATAACTAAAAGTGTATTGGAAGAAATTTTCACCTTTGGATTAGCCTTTGTTCCTTTTAGATCTCGTCCTCCTGCAAATAAATAACACTGACAATAAACTAGAGGTACTGTGAGCAAGCTCACAATTGATACCCCCCGCTATGAAAAATCATAACTCATGTATTTTTTCTATTATAGAAAATATTGAATGAATCTATTTCAACGTCCATTTTCTATAAATAACAACTGCTTTATTTTTTAAAACTGTTAATGCTTATATGAGTACACAAACCAATTTCTATTCTTTAAATTCCATTTTAGTTCAAGTTAACTGTTAATGCATGAGGACATTTGCATCCTTATGTTAACAGACATGACTCGAATCAAACGAAATTCCACATGTCAAGCAGCCACTTAATATAAACATTTTGAATTATTGGTATACTGAGCCCGATTTTTTTTTAACAATGACCTTGAACTTCCTCAATTGACCTTTGGTCAAGGTCATGACATACTCTCAGGTTATAAGCATTCTAGATGTGAATTAAGAACTTCCAATATTTGTCCATTAGAAAGATATGGACTGGACACGAGTTTTATACTTTTCTGCAAGTGACCTTGGCCTTGCCCAAATGACCTTGGGTCAAGGTAATGACGAACCCTTAGCAGTTAAGCAATCTTTGTGTGAACTGAGAACTTCCAATGTTTCTCCATAAGAAAGATATGAACCGTACAAGAATTTTGCACTTTTTTTTGCCATTGACCTTGACCTTGTCCAAATGACCTTGGGTCAAGGTCATGACACACCCTTAGGTCATTAGCAATCTTTGTGTGAAGTTAAAACTTCCAATGTTTCTCCATAAGAAAGATATGGACCGGACACGAATTTTGCACTTTTTCTGTTGGTGACCTTGACCTTGCCCAAATGACCTTGGTTCAAGGTCATGACACACCCTTAGGTAATAAGCAATCTTTGGGTGAAGTAAGAACTTCTAATGTTTCTCCATAAGAAAGATATGGACCGGACACGAATCGAACAGACAGACAGACAGACGGACGGACGGACGGACGGACGGACGGACGGACAGACGGACGGACGGACGGACAAGGTGATTCCTATATACCCCCCCAAACTTCGTTTGCGGGGGGTATAAATAGAAGTTGAAATGAATTCTAATTACCAGTATTGAAGAACTTCTGCAAGTTCCTAATCAAACATGAGGAATAAATATATACATATCGCAGGAAGTACACCTCGTAAACTTTAAATCTAGCTTTCATTTTTCTAACAAATGTGAACTTCATGAAACTAGGATAAAAAAGTGCTCCCGATTTTATATTCTCGCAATTTTATGCAGAAGGGTGGGATCGCAATATCAACAAAGGTACCGGTAAGTGTAGCATTCCCTTGCAACATGAAATATTATCATGGAATATACAATGTACATGTAATCGAGAAGAGCAAATTGTTTTGTTGAAAATCAGGGAACATATGATGCATATATACAACATTGGCGGATCCAGAGGGGGGGTTCCGGGGGTCGGAACCCCCCCTTTCTCTGGGACATATGAATTTTTTTTTAAAACGTTTAATGCCTATTTAAAGGCAATTTTTCCCACTTATAATAGAAATACTGTAATTATCTCAAATAAATGCTTTTAAAATTGCTTATTTAAAGAATTTCGTATTGTTTTGTTTCCAAGAATCGGAAATTCTGTTACAAAAATACCGTGTAAGCGGTTAACCATTATGAAAATGCACAACTTTTCAAAACTTTTCTAAATATGATCGCATCTTTACTAGTGGCGGATGATGTTAGCGCACTCATTACAGAGGTCTTATCAAGTTCCCTGGGACGACAATGCTTTTAGCATTGTATTATACACGTACCATCTTTTCAGCAGATAAATTATTCCCATTCTTTTGTCATTTCCTATCATTTAGACCTTTATTTAATAAGGCAATCGATAGAAATCAAAATTGATTAATAGCTCAGAATTTAAAAACATCAAAGACATAAAAAAAATTACCAAAATATCCATTTTTATAAATAGTTTGTCGTAATTAGTCTGAGTTATTTTTTGTTTCTTAGTGTTTCTTTTCTATCAAGCATAGACGCACTTTCTCATTGCTGGAAACTTAGGTTCCTTGAGGCTAGATATTATGCATATCCTTCTTACCTAAACCAAAACGCCCAATAATGCAGTGCACTCTGATGTTGAAATAGATAGGATAGTGATGAGATAAATGTTTATTAATTAAATACAGTTGTATAACGCACTGAAAACGTTCAAAAAGTCCTTGTTTATTGACAAATGATTAATTTTGCACATATTGATTTTCATCAAATGGAACCCCCCCTTTTCCAAATTGCTGGATCCGCCTCTGTACAAATAACTTAGATCAGATTAGAGTAAATATACCACAAGTATTTATCTTCTTAAAATCACTTTGAATTCTTAATACATAGTATCTCTTTATATCCCTATCCCCAAGCTCTTTGGCACATACATTTTTTTTGGGGGGGGGGGGGGGGGTAGGGGGTGTAGTACATTTATGGGGTTGTAGAGTTCCCTGTAAGCTTTCACAGTTTAGTAGGGCTGAAACAATTCACTAAAATATACTGTTCAATACTTGCGTTGAATTAAATTTTCGATTCACTGCTTCACTTTTCGATTCAATACATTTTTAAAATCGGGTTTGGTTTATTACATCGGGTTCGGCCTACTTTAATAGCATTACTGTACAAGGAAAAAACATGGCAACAATTTTGACGAATACAAATGGAGAGGGTGATCGTGATGTATCTGTTGTGACAGATACAAACAATAATGGCTCTGTGAAGCCTGTCAAATTGCAGAACCTACCCGCATCCTATCGTTCAGCTTACTTTCTTCTTAATTAAATGATTTGCAAATAAACTTCTGATAATGGCGGAATTTTGAGCTACAAAGCTATCAATTAACCTCATTAACATCACACCGCCGAAACACTAAATAAGTGTCGATTCAATTGATCTGACCTGTCTTCAAGATTAGAGACGCCCTTTTTTGAAATTTTGAATCTTAAACAAATTTGTCACCATTCAAATATTACATAAAAGCAGTTCAACTAAAATTCATTTTGATAAATGACTATTCATTAAGATTTAGCTCAAATAGGGCATAGTGATTTTTTTTATTAAATCAAAATTGCAGAGTGTGACTTGCCTTGACTATTTATTTTCTTCAATTGTTTGATTTGTTTCTTCTTCAAAATGTATCATATTGAAAATATTGAATCGTGACACAAGTACGTGTATTGCAATAAGTATTGTACCGTGAGGGTTGTGTATCATTTCAGTCCTATTATTTAGTGACATACATGAAGCATAAATGATTCGTGTAGTCAATATAAATGAAACGTAGCTTAAGATCTAGTGATCTGTAGTCTGCTCTGATGGAAAATTCAAGTTGGCATGTCTTATGTCAATCCAAATTAACAGATCTGCAGCTTAATATATGAAATTTTTTTCCAATGATAAATGTTAATGATATATGTCAAAGTCTCTTCTAACTCTTGGACAATTTCCACTTTTAGTTATTCATGAAATTGTGCTCAAAATATTTGGCTGCTTGTTTCGATAAAAATAGGATGAACTAATTGCCTGCCCACTTCAACTTTTAATTTTGGATATTATTCTAACTCTTTATTGCTTAAAAAAACATTTGTTTCTTAAGTTCAAAAGGTCTAAATGCAAAAAACTATCAAGTTGTTAATTTGAAATGTTTACTATCAGTTTAGTTTTACAGTAGAGAACCGGAAATCAGTATTGACAAGTCATAGATAAAATTCCTGTTTTAAATGTTGTAACTTGAACAATAACAATAAATAAATTAATCAATATTTAACCGATTGACTTGTAAATTCATAGACTTTGTCCTTTTATCATGCCAAAGACACGTACATAGGTTGCTGAATGGTTTTTAAAAAAAATCTAGCGTATAAGCTGAAGTGAATACATACATACAAACATGCTGACTCGCGCAACACAGTAATGCTATATCCCCTTCACAACAAATTGCGTGAGGGGATAAAAACTGGCATAATATAACGAATTTACAGTAAGTATTGACATCTGATTTTAACCTTCTCCTGTGTAAGTGAATCCTTCCCCAAGGTCTATGTTGTCATCATAACCTCCAGACAGAGCAATGGAGTAGGCTCCCTCAGGGCCCCCATGGATGCCAGCAACTGTTGGTCTGCATCAATAATAGAACCATGTTACATCTATCTAAACACCTTTTACAACTTCTCTCTAAAAAAAAAAAGCTAACTTAATGAAATTGTACCTGTGAATGCCATCTCGAGAGCAATCTAAACGCATCATCCAGGTAGTCCCAACATCTACACCTAAGGAATAGGCAAAAAAGATACATAAAGTATAACTTGATCATGTAGCCTGCAGTGCTCCTTCTGATAATATGTAATAGTAGTATCTTTGCAATGTTATACTTAGCAGAAAGATGCAGATATTTGTATGATTGAAAACTAATTTTTACCCCATAAACATCAACAATCTTGGATCCTATCACAACCTTTACAGGTCTAACTTTATACAAAATGATAGGTCACCTTCAATTGCTCCATACGTCTTTGGTCTGAAGACTGTTTTGTTTGGTTTAGCTTCCTTATCCTCTTCTCCCGAGTCTTCATCCACCAATACAGCATCTTCTGCTTTCTTGTGTTATATATATCAGATATTGTTCTCAAGATCATTTACAGATAAGGCTGTTTAAAATTAATTCTACGTTTAATGTCACATGAAAATTAAAAACCTACGAGGGAGGGAGGAAAAAAATAAACAAACAAAAATTTCAAACAAGTGTGTATTTAATGAAAGTCACCCATTCAGTTATCAATACATCAACACTGTCATATAATACATATGGTAGGATTCAGTCCATGTTAATTTTTGCATTTTCAAAGCATATACTTTTGTGTAATTCATGTTTATATCCTTTCTGTGGGTACATCATGTATACTGGACGAGAAGTGGAGTGACTTGCAAGAACATCAAGTGGTACATCCAATGGATTTACATCAACATAGCAACCGAAGGGAAAACTTTTTTCTTTTCAGGGAAAATGTTGCGCAACACATGTGATTCACAGATTATCTAAAATCAAAATAATGACATTATTTCATACATTTTCATAATGACACATTTTAAAATTTAACATATCAGAGTTGTGTTGTAAGATTCACTGTACCTACTTCTAAGAACTCAAGACAGGGTTCTTGAAATAACTGCCACCCTACAAGTGTATTCCATTTCTCTCCGTTCTTCCACTTTAGCTTCTTTGGTTTCTTCCTATTATATATTGTGAATGAATGAATTATTATTCCTGAACATGTTATTAAAATGTAGATACATTTCAAATGAAAGGGTCGTGTCAAAACTCTTATCTAAATCAGTAAATTATGCTGACTTAATGCATAGCTTCACTTCATGGTATTACATCCATAATTATTATATTTAAAACCAAATATTGGTAGTTCGAACACTGAAATCTTAGTATGGTTTTATAGGGTCATTCACCTTTGAAATTGAGCAAAAGTAAAAAAGGAACAGATTTATCACATCTTGAAGCTAACATTGAAGTCTATGGAGAAAGGTATAATTTTTTAAGTCTTTTTATTATCTTTTTAGTACAGTGGTGGTACGAAATTGCTTAAGCTTTCCCCTTCTTAAAAAAAATTCAAAAATAACCGTACATATTTTGAGTTTTTGTTAAATAAGATGGGTAGTCATTTTGGTTGTTGATGGACCACTTAAATAAATATATACAACAAACCTCGATTTTGCCTTTTTGGGCGGAAGTTGGTTCAGCGTGGTTCAGGCTCTGTGACTTAAAAGACCGACATTAAACAATCTCGAAATAAGATTTTTACTGCCAACTTCGATCATGTGTTTGTCTGATCCATTGTTGTTTTTTTTACTTTGATAGTGGCGTAGACTCTCATTTTCTTCGTATTGTGAAAAGTGAATACTTCAATGCTGTCTTTGAGCATGTTTTTCTCTCATACAGGATGTAGAATTCAGTCGCTAAATGAAAACCCAAACCGGAACAACTTTTTCAAATCCGGATTTGTTGGTTTTTTCAAAACAATAATTTCGCCGAAACCTACGCGCGCGGGTTACGTTCAACGTAGAATTAATTTTAAACAGCCTAAACATGAGCAATGGTAAATTAGAAGCAGGCAACAGGACAATTAAGCCAGAGAACCAAGGAATGGATTTTTTAGTGGGCCAAAATAAAAATTGATTTGTTTGATGTACTCCAACTCACCCATCAAAATTGCCCCTACCCAATCATTTTTTTCAGCATTTTGAATTTGAATTTTTTTTTTATATTGATTGTTAACACGTTTAGATTACATGTAGCAACCTACATACCCACCATGTAAAATTTATGTTGAAGTACATCAAACATAAAAATTATTAATGCTGGCCTGGCTTTAGACAAGCAAAATGTAAATGATTGCTTCATTTATACAGTACCGATCAGACCCAACCTAACACCAGAGTAAACCCCAACTAAACCCTGGGTTTACTTTCTGGGTTTACTTTGGGTTTACTTTTTTAAAATTTGGGGTTTACTCTGGGTTTACTCGTTGTTTACTTTGGGTTTACTCGAGAATTGCTTTTGGAGTCAACTATACGCACTAAAGTGTGAAGAAGACCTGTATTTTATCTTATCATCCTACTGCCTGTAATCAGTCAATTAGTACTCTGGGTCCACTCTAGTAAACCAAGAGTAAACCCAGAAAGTAAACCCAGGGTTTAGTTGGGGTTTACTTTCTGTTAGGTTGGGTCTGATCGGTACTGTACTTGTATTAAGTAGAAGTATATTCATACTAGTAAGTAGAAGTATATTTATACTTAGTCTAGTAAGTAGAAGTATATTTATACTTGTACTAGTAAGAAGAAGTATATTTATACTAGTAAGTAGAAGTATATTTATACTTGTAAGTAGAAGTATATTTATATTTGTAAGTAGAAGTATATTTTTACTAGTACATTGTAAGTAAAAGTATATTTATACAGTAAGAAGAAATATATCTATACTAGTAAGTAGAAGTATATTTATATTTGTAAGTAGAAGTATATTTATACAGTAAGTAGAAGTATATCTACACTGGTAAGTAGAAGTATATTTATACCAGTACATGTAAGTAGTATTCTTACTGTGCCTTGAATCCTTGCTGATCTTCTCCTCCGTTTTCTAATTGATCCAAGCTCTTCTTCTTCAATCTCTAATTTCCTCTTCTGGCAGCTAATTGGTGGTTTTGGAGTGGTTGCTGGAGTAGGTTGCTTATATTTCTTAAATGTTACTTTTGATGCTTTTGGACACTAGATAAAATAACGAAACATTTTTGTCTTTAACATGATGTTACAATTGAAACAAGATATCTGTGGGCCAATACTCACTCGTGATACCCACGCTTCGAAGTGAATGTACGAAAAAGGAAAGTCATTGAACATTTAATAGAAAGTTGATATGTATTTTGTTTAGTAATGTAACCCGCCATAAGATATGCCTAAACCAAAAGTGTGTTTAAATTTTAATCATCTGCCATGAATAGTTGCTTCGAAAATTTGTTCGAAAAATTTAAGTCGTCAGTTAACAGAAAGTTGAGGACTGATAGGTACAAAAATGAATCCCACCACATAGTATGCCTAAACAGAGAGTGTGATAAAATTTCAAGCATCTGGATGAATAGTTGCCAAGAAATCTTAGTTGAAAATTTAGAAGAAAAAAAACCCCAAAGTCATCATTTATTAATCAACAGGAAGATGATGTCTTAATGATACGAAAACAAAGATTGCTTTAAAATTTCAAGCATTTACATTGCTGAAAAAAATGTGACAGACCTTTATAGGACAGACAGACACACAAGGGTATGACAGTATACCTTACCTTCTGCTAAATTGTAAGGAAATCATTGGTTAACAGCAGTCAAGTGGAGACCATGCATATTCCATACACAGTCGGTACGAAATATTATCTCCCCTTGAGCATTAAGACGCCATTCTTACAGTATTGTGACATCTGGTTTTGTACCCAAATTGAAACTTGTAACTTTGTTATAAAACGCTTGATTTTCATTGTTTAATTATCTTTAAGTCATTTACACAAAGGCAGTTGATAAGATATAATCGTTACAATACATAGTCATGTAGTGACCGGGTACGGGATGATACTTGGTTAATAGTAAATTTTATACCTGGTGAGGCGAAATTTAGTAACCAGGTATCATCCCGTACCCAGTCACTACATGACTATTTAACTAATAATACCCCCCCCCCCTCCCCTTTGGAAAGGAAGTATAATTATCAAATTTGTATAGTAAAATTATCAAAAATAGGCCTCTGACCACCCTCTACCCCCTGGAAAATACATTTATCCTTAAGACACACCCCAAGAAAAATTTTCTTGATCCAGGCACAAATCTAGGAGTAGCTATCAGAATAAAAGAATTTACTCTTTAAAAAGCTTTCAAAATTTAATTGAATAAATTATATTATTAAAAAAATGTTCATGAAGACAACAGCAATAGCAAGATGAAATTCATTAGTGAGGCTTATCAATTGAGATGCTTATGATTATCTGAACAAATAGTTTGGGGAAAAAATTCTCTTAAATTTTAATAAAATTGGAGGCTGATCTCTTTAACTATTGTTTAATACAGTTCAAAGCATATGCTGTCAAATAAAGATGTGTATAAAATCAAATTAGAAATATTTACTTAGGGTGGTATTTAGAAAATTTCTCATTTTATTTCAGTCCTTCAATTTGTTGATGAACAATGCAATTAAGCTAGCAGCATAGTAGATAAGAAATCAAACATTTATATCTTTCATTTCAATGAAGTGTGCTATGAAAAGTCAGATAAAAGTAAAAATAAAGTAAAAGTAAAAGCGAGCGCAGTGCTTGTGAGCACAGCCCGGGTGAGCAAAGCGAGTTCGAAGAACTAGTGTGTGCGGGAAAAAGAACAAGCGAAACCAACATGTTCATCAAGAAAATTTTTTTGGCACATCCCATAATTCTCTGTTTTCTCCCGTAAAGCTTTGCCAAAAATCTTAATGACTGACATTCAACTTGTAATTTATGGGGCCTTGAGGTTTGAAGACACAATTACATCTGTACTGTGTGTACACGCTATTTCAGTATAAATTAACTGCGATACCTGCCTCAGATGATTTGTCATCAATTTTTGTGGGGGTTTTGATAGATTACATATATACAAGTAAGAGCCATACATAACTGCCATATCTACCCAATTTTAAGCTAATTTTGCATTTATGCACAGTAAGTATTATAAGTACGGAGGAAATAAACAGGTAATTTTGATCTAAATAAAAAAGAATAAAGAGAAAATATAAACAGTAAAAAATCTAAGTAGATATTGCAAATTGGCAAACGATTAAATTGGAAAAAGGGAAATTACACCCCTACAATTAGGACCGGGGGCAGGGATACAACATATGTAACGGTAATTATGAACCAAGAAAAAAATAAAAGTCAGATATCAACAAGGTACTTGTAAAAGAAAAATAATACAATGTACAATGTACTGTATTTATGATATCGTTTACACTTTTGATCAAATTAAACACAAATTACATTTACTGACTGATAAATTCTCTCCAAAAGTAAAAAAAAAACAAAACCAGTACCAGTTTTAGAGAGAAGCAAGTCTACAATGTATGTATTTCGTAAGAATTTTTTTAAACTTAAAAATATTACATAATCAGAGACATATAAATCAGTTAGTATGTACGTCCCTGATATAATTCTCAAATTCTTTGATATTAGTTGATAACTGTCAAAATATCATTCCGCAAGGTGTGTGTAAAATTTTCTTGTTACACTCGCCGAAACGATAGCCCCGTAGAACATAATAAAATTAAAGTATTTATAAATAAATTTAAGAGAATTTTACAACGATATTTTTTCATAAAAAAGTTAATGGCATCAGTATTTCATAATAATCCAATAATGACACACAAACAGCAATATCCTTACAATGTTTGATAGGCCGAGTTCGGCCAAAATACGCCTGTTATCATCAAGATTCTTTTTTCGGAAATGTTCATATCCTGCCATTGTTGATAGTGTGTCGCCAATTTTTCCCGCCACAGGCCAATGTGAATTTTTCTAATATTAAACACCGATCCCGATTATATATATAATTTTCGTTTTCACCGATCATTTTTATTATTTTAATAAGGAGGGTTATTTACATCATTTGTAAATAAATAAATAAGCAATATTTAAAAAATAATAGACTGGTTTATATTTTTACTCCTAAAGTATGAATAGATATACTCATATTTGTTTTCATGTGAGAGACGTATGACCTATTTCAAGTATAATGTCCTGTATGACCTCACAGATGGCATGTTGGGCATTTTTTTTTTAACTTTTTCGCACTGCATGTCATACAAATAAGAAGTAAGTAAGATAAAACCAACAAAAAATCTATAATATGATATTGAAAAACAGATACAAACTTTCGTTATTACGTGTATAGTGCTGCCAATTAATTTCTATAGTGGAAAACAAAAACAGAAAATTTAGTCTGAATTTATTTTGTTTTGGCTCAAGTGTATTTTTTGTTAGTCTAAATCTATAAAATAATAAAAATCTTAAAATTTTAAGTCAATATCACATCAGTTTGTTTACTGAATGTGTTTAGAACAAATTTTAACAATCTGAAATGATTTGACAACTTGAAATAAGATTAAACAACATACCCTAAATACTGACAAATTTGAGCCTGGTTTCTAATTTACTTATTTAAACATATTTTATTGAGAATTCGAAAGGATTTGGCAAGAGACAAAGCCAACGTAAACCAAAATACAAACTTAAGTTAAGTTAATTAAGTTAAGTTAACAACCTCCACAGGAATTTGAATGCAAACAGAATTTGTCAGAACAATTTATCAAACAAATGCTTGTTGGGGCGGAACGTAGAATCAAAACAAAGCATGACAAAATTAAACATCTAAAAATTGTGACATGGTATACCTGATTATTTCGGGATATAATTAATTTTTACCTTACAAATATTTTCACATTGCAAAAATACAATACGCAGAAAAAAAATATCTAATAGAAACTTTTTAATTCGATAAAAATGACTGTGCAATAAACTGAGTTTATACCTTCGGATATACTACCGTACATGTAGTACTGTATCAAATTCATTTTATTGGAAAAACTGAAGTGAAATAACATAATAAATGAAAAAAAGATCCACTCGTCACAGGGATGTTTTTAATGTTTTTTCTCCAAAGCAAGTTTACATCCTGGATGATCTCCAGCACTCATCACATAAAGGCATGTTCATAGCATGTACCGGTATATGACAGTTTATAGAACTATCCTTTCTGACATATACATGTATTTTTTTCAAATAATATCTGCAATATGTAGTCATATTGCAGATATTATTGAAAAATAATATATGTCAGAAAGGACAGAACTCGAGATTTCATGAGTACAATATGGTCATTGGTGACAAACCCAAAGGGCTTCTCAGAATGATTTGATCACGTACCAACTAACTTCATCCCGGTGAACTTTTTAACATTGATGTTCATTGCTTACATTTATATAGTTTAAGAATGGCAAATCGTTCAGAATCATTAACGTAACGATGTTTTAGAACCATTTTTTAAAACAAGGCCTTGGACTTTCTGTTGGACGTAACTATCTATTTCTTGCGTCAAAACAAGTTAAAATGACGCTGGTTTCAAGTGAAATATACACCAATTGCATTGTCTTACCTCAAAACAGTCCTTGGTCACCACGTGCTGCCATTTGTAGTAATCATTATAGGTAGAACAATGAACGATTTTTTGTCACATTCAAACAAATGGTAGTCTCTGGTTACATTTGGTTACCAACTAACCATCTAAACATGTAAACCAGTTGAAAAAAATATCCTCTAGTATTTTTACTGGAGTGACTGTGATCCCCCGAAACAGTTGATTTGAACATATTTTGTTGAGTAATTACACAAGAGGATTGGAAACAAGTCATTACAACTTACGTGTTCCTCTCCTCCCGAAACAGTTATAAGAGCTAATTTTAGCGATTAATTCTACTATTGTCTGTCCCAAGATATTCATGCAGCACGTTCGGACGACTTTTAATTAAAGCAAACATACCTGTAAAAGAAATGCAACTAAAATCAAGAAAAAAGGAAAATATCCAAAACGTGTTGATTAATTTCTCGCGTTTAATTAGGAATCCACAGGAATCTAGATAGAGGAGATCATGGAAACATTAGAAAATATAAATAATTAAACGAATTTTTCCTACTCTTTTAATGATAAGTCATTTCTCAAACCAGAATCCCTGATCCAAGTATCATGTTGTAAATTTTGAATTTACCGGGTGGCAGTAAATACAAAATTTACAACATGACAACTTGTAAATTTTGTATTTACTGCCACCCGGTAAATTCAAAATTTACAACATGACACAAGGATCATATATTTCCCGTATTCTTACCTGGCAGTCACAATGCGCGTTTTATAAAAAAAAAAATCAATTCATAGTAATGATTTATCAAAAAGAAACCAGAACCACTGACACATAAACAATGAATTTCACAGTTAATTCCTTCTCCCTTTAGATGATATATACACACCTACTATGGCCAAGACATAATCATCGTACACTCAGAAAATGGAGCTGATGATGTTCGAATTTAATACACGAGGGACAACGCATGACAAACGAGCGGAAACAAATGATAAGAGGGTAATATTTAAAGTAATCCGGAGTTGTCCCCAAAATACATATACATTTATAAAGTGAATTTTGTATGCAATATCTTTGCGTTTTAAAGTACAATTCAAAACTTGTTCAGTACAATTATTAGGAAAAACACACAGAAAAAAATATGCCAAAGAATAACAAAAAGTGTTGTGTTTGAACCAAAGTAGAAAGGATACTGTAAAAAAAAATCCCCAACATTCAAGAAGAATCAATCGATGTGCAGATTAAACAGGTCTTACTTAGGAAGTTATAAATTCAAGCAATTCCGAATACGAAAAAATTTCAGAAAGAAATTTCTTGAATCCTTAAAGCAATATGAGCTGCAATTTTCATGTTTCATTTTTTTCTCACGAAAATGTTATTTTCTGCTAAAATGACACAAAATAACATGGCTTTTAAATTTCTGTTAGCTTTATTTTTGTTGGAAAAGCCATTAAGAAGCCTTAATTGAAGCAAAATTGAATTATTGTCATCCTGTACAAAAATTGATTTGCTATATATTTCTTAGAAGAGAAATCTTTATTCTGACAAAAACTAATGATTTTTTCAAATCTTATTTATCATAAAAGTTTAAGTTACATGCAGACTTATCATTCTAATAGGTTTTTGTACCAAAATAAATTCTATTTCATTCTTTGATGTAATAATATTTTGGTCAAATCCAATAAATCACTTCAGAAATGCTTTATGACATATTTATATTATTTCCAATTAAATGTACGCATCAAAACCCATTTTAAAACCACTATTTTATCATATAGCATATGCCATGTATTACTATTTAATGTCGTTTATCGATTATGCTATAAGACGCGCCTTAATTTGTGTGGCTATCTTTTATGAAATTATTGAGCTATAGGCTTCAAAATTAATTGTTATCACAGACACAGACAACGACAGTTGAAAATGTAGATATATTTTTAGATAGGCCTGGAAACCACAAAATACAAACATACATGCAATTCCTATCCCTCTAATTAATAGTCTGGTATCGTCTCGCAGTAGTTGAATTATAATTGCACTCAGACCTACGGATTGCCTTCTTGCAGTTGAACCTCCTTGCGCACATTTGCTCTTGATCCGATTGTAAAGGGTTATTCAAGAACTCAGTCAGATAGTAGTTTGGTTTTTTTTTTGTAATAGTTTCTCCTGAGATCATTTAAGCGATATTTTTACCAAACCATCTCGACCATTTTTAATCCGTTTTATCTTGAACGACCATCCCTCAAATGCTACATACGGAAAAAACTGCAAATTATATACTTTCATTGAACTCTTCTTCATACTAAGAAGGGAAGGGTATCATTTATGTAAGCCTAGAGATTCCGTATTAGATGAATACACATATACATGTCTTTGTTATTTCCATGAATTTATTCAAGTGCTAGACTTTCTGCAAACAATAAAATTTAACTGGACCACCTTTTAATTAAAGTAATCTTAGATAACTTCATATTTTTCAATCCCAAGACGGATGATAAACAACCTTCCTGAAATTTTCAGCATCATGATTTGTTAATTTTCTTAACACAATCCATATTTGTTAATTGATTTAATTAACCAATAATCTGAATGATGATAACGGCAGTAAACGGTTTAGGTATAACTTAGCCTGCTGGCATTTAAATGATGTGGGGTCTACGATTCATTTCTAGAGATATGCGGTCTGTTTATGCTTTTTAGGCATTTTTTTTAACTTTTTCGCACTGAATGTCATACAAAAAAAGGAATAATTACTATAAAACCAACAAAAAATCTATAATATGATATTGAAAAACAGATACAAACTTTTGTTATTATAGTGCTGCCAATTTATTTCTAGTGGAAAACAAATGAAAGTAAAAATTATGCCCGAGTTTATTTTGTTTTGCCTCAAGTGTATTTTTTGTCAGTCTAAATCCATAAAATAATAAAAATCTTTAAATGTTAAGTCAATATCACATCAGTTTATTTACTTAATGTGTTTAGAACAAATTTGAACACTCGGAATTTGACAAATCGAAATCAGATTAAATGACATCCCCTAAATACTGACACAATTTGAGCATGGTTTCTAATTTACTTTTTAAACATATTTTTTTTTAAGAATTCAAATAGATTTGTTAACAGACAAAGCCAACGTAAACCCTCTTCAAAATACGAACTTAAGTTAAGTTGTTGTGTTATAAGATACTGAGTCTGGTTTCTAACATTGCGAGTGGTTGCACACTGATTGGAGAGTGTTCAAAGTTTAAATCCCGGGGCTGAGACGAATCTCCAATATTAAAAGTTAAAAACACTTCTATGATGCCATTCCTTTGTCGTTGCAGTCTAAATGTTCACCTTTGGCAGTTCGATTTCAGTGAAATACATGTACACTTAATGTAGGATTGTTTCAGAATATATACCCGAGAATATACAATCATCTCCAGGCAACCTTCTCAAAACGCCCACACAAATAATATAAAATAATGGCTGTTTCAATATAAATTATTGATTTGAAGCATTAGCCTTGCTTTAACCTGCTGCGACGTTTACAGACCATCCCAGGTATACTTTAGCAAAGGAATTAAGAAATTCAACTTTCGATTCAAAACTATTTTCACAAATTGCATTTTTATCACTATTAATTTTAGTTATTTTCTGCGGGTTTTTGAAATTGTTAATTTGTATCTGAACCTAAAATCTGTTTTTTAAAAGTATTAGGGGTTGTGGGGGGGGGGGGTCGGGCTATTTTATTTTTACCATGCTTAAAATTTCTTAACAATGAAACTCGATTTGCTTGTAACCATTGCTGGTTTTACATTAGAGAAATTCTTGGCGACAACAATTCACACTTTGCTAAAAACTGTTTTAGTCATCCGTAGAGTAGCAATCTTTACTTTTGCCGTTCAGTGGTTGTCTAGCAAGATAATATCCGATATACAGTTCTTTTAATTATAAACAAATTAGCTTTTGACAAGTTTTAAATACAATCCGAGTTTCGAATTTTAAATGAAATCATTATGATCTATCAAGCGTTATCATAATTTTAAAAATTCATGAAAGTTTTGCACTTTCAACTGAAGTCGTTTTACTTTCAACATTCCGACATGAACCTGTGATGTGTGTCAATTTCTTTAATTACAAAGTATTTATGTACCCTCTGACCGTTTCTAATTTTTTTGTTTACTTTCAACCGATCATGGCATGTAAGGATGATCCTGTTTGACCAATCCCATTAAAGTTGAGCTACAAATAATTTAATTGCAAATTCAACAGAGTACAAACTGTGAGTTGGAATCTTTGAGGTTAATATGATTGTATTCTGTTATAGATTATTATAAAATGCATATATTATTAGTTACATGGTTTTAGTTGACCTAATATGGTTTTAAGGGCGAGAGCAGAGCTCGAGCCCTATATGGAATTTACTGACCATTTATAAACCATATTAGGTCAACCACAAATCATGTAACGATTATAATTTACCGACTGCCTTTGTATGAATGACAAATAATGAAAATAATATTCTCTCGCCCCATATGTAATTTACTTAACACGTATAAACTATATTCGGTCAACTACAAACTATCAACTAATGATATTCTACCCCCTGCCTTCGTATTAACGGCAAATAATGAATAATAACAATAAAAAGTTAGGTTTTATAGGCTTTAATTTTGGTAGAAACATGACCTCATAATTCTCTAAGAATGACGTTCTAATGCTCAGGGAGTAATATTTTGTACTGACTATGCATGGAATATACATGGTCTCCATGTAACTGCTGTTAGCCAATAATTTTTTTTTAAATTTAGCAGGACTTAAGATTTTTTTTAAAAACCCTGGTAACCTAGAATGAAAAAAACAACAAACCAATTCAGCAGCTTAATTAAGTTACTAGTTGCAAATACAAATCAAAGTACTGAAGAACTGACGGGAGTTGATTTTGTCGATGTTTATTTATTTTGAAAATCAATGATATGTTTTTTTGCATGACAAGTACACGTATACGTAGTTTCTTATTTGAATTACGCATATTTTTATAATATGAATTTTTGAACTTTTTCGACTAGAATGTCGAGAAACCTCCAGATGAATCATGTTAGATAATATTTAAAGATAAAATTAATTCAATCAAAGTATGTATCAGTGGTAGAAATATTTCTCGAAAATTGTATGGATCCAAGCAATAATGAACTATAGTCTCGTTCAACCAAACGCTCGGCTGACACCGTAAATCTCCGACAAGGGTTTACGGAGACAGCCGAGCGTCAAGTTGAACGAGACTATACTGAAATCTGGCGTAGGAATACATACGACTACAAAAAATATTGAAATTGTTCGTACCATTTAAAATCTGACTATTTTTAAGGTATTTGTAAATAAGTTTCCTTGAAAAACAATGCTTTAGCATACATTACATCGAATTCATCAATTATTTTCAAGAACTAAGTCTTGTCAGGAGCAATGATTTGTGCTGAGGTCCAAACACTGTTTCACTTTCGGTTTGTCCGAATGACTGCATAGGAGAGTTGATTAAAAATCAACTCCCAAAAAAACTATTTAACTCCTCATTCAGACTAACTTAACTGATTTAACTGACTGGTTAATACCCGGTACTGATCACTCATGAAGTTTAACATATTACTGTCGACCAGGAATGATCTTCAGTAGGGTCTTTTCTATTAGTGCTTTGCTGTCTTCAGAGTGGAATACATTTTCTGGAGACTAATATCTGAAGATAGCGATTGTTACTTTGCTTTTGTCTTCCAGTCTGGCTGTTCAATTGGTACCTCTTGATTCTCTACACAATCTCCATTGATAATCAATGGTGTTGGTTTTTTTTCTTCTGAGATCTCGTAGCTACTCTCTGTTGTTTGTTAGCTGAGTTTACATTAGAATTGGCATCATCAAAATCATCATCTTCCTTATCATCATCATCATCAACTTTATCATCATCATCATCATCATCATCTGATGATGATGATGATGATGATGTATATTTCTGTCACCTCATTTTCTTCTAGAATAGTAGCACCTTTGTCATGCACATGATTATCAAGTGAAGGTGTACTGGTATCGTCTTCATCTTCAGCACCTTCTTCATTGGCCAATGAACGTTCAAGTGATGATGACTCTCTTCCAATCTTTGAAGCGAAACAGGTGTACTATCATTGCTTTGCCCAATGGATACTGCTTCACTCACCATTATCTTATCCCTGCTGTTATCTGAGTCAAAATCTTCATGTTGTGGAGTGCTGTGTTTCGATCTTTTCGGTAGTGAAATATATCAATGCAAAGTTCATCTGGATATTCCTTTCTCACAGTGTAAACAGAAATGTCCTTGTTAGACAAGCTCTGTACATTAAATGAGTTTTCTCCCCATTTATTTGACAACTTGTGTTTACCATCAAAGGCAACGACTTATCTTAAGGCTGAATCACAACACCTCTTGCCTTGATGTCATAGTTTTTCTTTTGTCTTTCCGAAGCGTTTTGAATAGACTTCTTTGCCAGATGATATGAATGTTTTTACTTTAGGATGTAAGAATTTTATATTAGTATTTGGATATATTGACTAGTTGTTTCATGTTTCATAGAATCATAATCACAAAATTTAAAATTAATATTAAAATTGTTAGATGATAGCGTATTAAAATAATATCAGTAATCTAAAAGAAAGAAACTTTCAAGTTTTGAATAATACAATCATGTATGTCAAATGAAAAATAAAATGACAAATTAACTAAATTCAACACTAAATTAATGAATTTGAGAAGTTTAAACAGGAAAAAAGCTGTCAATGTGACAGCAAATCGATTTTCTTCTGTGTGAACAGTATCCATAATCCATTTGTCAACCTTGAATTATTGAACACTTAGTCTACCTATCCAGTGAAATGGGATCCTCAATATGCAATATTTTTGCTAAACCAAAAATAATCAGATGTCAAAATCCTAGCATTATGCATACCTCTGATATATGTACATTTGATCTGCAAAACAACAACGCCATGTCTTGAAAACTGTAGGAGGAGTTATCTGTACAATAAGGGTATCCTTTTGGCAGCCGCCCGCCCGCCATTTTCACCATTTCAATAACCGGATATTTTCTTTGGGAAACCAGGTTAAAATAATGAAAATATATTACCAATCTTTTCTAATCTAATCTAGATAATGATTTAACTAAAGTACCGGTAAATACTTATTACACTTGGGTAGTCAGATTAACTACATGTAAAAAAAATCATGCTCTCATGGTTAAACAAAGAAAACATTGTTTTTTTCTTGCGTTCGCGTTCTCTGTTGTAAACGGTTTACTTTGACCTGTTGAATATTATAATTCAAATCACATAACTTTGTGAATACTAGACTTCCGCCACGTGACGTGTAAGGTAGCATGCATTCTGCTAGGCGATATTGACATGATTGATTGTCCCTACCTATTTCAGTCCATTCCCATCGAGTGAAGGTTTTGATATATCTCAGAGATATTCTTTAAGAGATATATCATATTTATATCAAAATCGTATCATATTCATAATTATAACTGTATAGTTTTTAGCTCACCTGAGCTGAAAGCTCAAGTGAGCTATTCTGATCACTTTTTGTCCGTCGTCCGTCTGTCCGTCTGTCTGTCCGTCTGTCTGTCCGTCTGTAAACTTTTTACATTTTGAACTTCTTCTCTAAAACCGCTTATCCAATTTCAACCAAATTTGGCACAAAGCATCCTTATGGGAGGGCGAATATAAATTGCAGAAATAAAAGTCCGATCTGTATTCAAAGCGGAGAAAACCTTGAAACTGTAGAAAAAGGGGGTGCATTTTTAAAAATCTTCTTCTCAAGAACTACTGATTCCAATTCAACGTAGTTTAGCATAAATTATCCTTATGGGAAGGAAAATATAAATTGCAAAAATTAAGGTCTAATTCTGTTTCAAATCTGAGTTATTACGAAAATAATAATAAAGGAAAGGCGTGTTTCAATCAGTTTAATAGCCTCGGATTCGGCATCCGGTAAAATGGGTAGACAAGACTTGGCCTGGGCAAAACAAAAGATAAGCAGTTATTAATCTGCCAATCTCATTAAAATTTCAGGATATTTGATGGACCAGTATATTTGTATTTGCTGTAAATATTGCTGCAAAATAATGCGTATTTGGAATTGATGATTGCCGATCTGCCCCGGCTTTTATTTTGCCACGGCCCGGTTTTGCTTACCCATTTTACCAAGACTCGTATTCCATACTTCTAAAACGAGGTTCTTTGTTTAAAGCAGCCATGACATTATACGAAAAAGGGTCGATCTGACTATGATGAATTTGCTTGTTGTGCAACAGTTCGCGTATGAAGGGAAATTTTTGAAACATGAAAAATATATTGGTGCCGATTTTGTGAAGTAAATTGAGGCTAAATATTTCAATGCGTTGACAGTTTTCACACATGACGTTGATGTTAGCTTGTTCTGATTTTCGTTTCGTTTTCATTATTTATGCTTTGTAACCTGGAAACTGTCGTCTGTATTTCGTGATTTTTACGAATCAAATCAAACAGAGACTTCGGTAAATCAAACAGTTACGTTAACTGTTTACCTGCGCAAATTAAAGCTGCTTGGTCCGATTTTATATCAAATTTTATGCACGCTTTTAAACGATGGTTATGCTTAGTAAATGTATAATAATAGACTTTGTAGTATTTTTTTCTAGTCAATTATGCCAAATTTCAATGAAGAAAAATACGTACAAAATTTGCGATCAAACAAACGACATAAAAGGGTACCGCGTTATTTCGCCTCATGCTAAATTTCACCCCTGACGACGAGACGGGTATCATGGTTGTATTACGATTTTGACATTGTATTAAAGAAAGGTCGAAATAATAAGACAAATTACAAATAAACGTGTACGTTTTGTTCGCTAATATTTCTGAAGTTTGCTCTCTTTACAATTGATGCATAGCATGTGGGTTGAATACTAGTAGCTCCAATCATTTGGGGGACGAAACCAAACGGTTTCCTTTTCTAAAAATTCCCGTGATGCACTTTGGTTTGTTTTTTCGTTTGCCCAAACAGAAATTATTTTCATTTACTATGAATATTTCTAACTTTGAAAGGAGACTGATTCTGCTCGTGTAAATAGGAGAAAGTCCATAACTTTCTAAGATAAATGGTTTGTATGGAAAAAAATTTGATACTGTGATAACAAAAAAATCGGACCAAGCATCTTTAAGCAAAATCTGATGTAGGAGTACTGAAATACAATTCATTCTATCGGTAATTCGGCATTATTTTTTGCGTAATGGTAGATTAATGCAATAGGTTTTTGTTGAGATGCTCGGCATTTTCTCTAGTTTATTCAGTTTAAATAGAGTTTGATATCGCTTACGGAAATATGTAGGTATATACATGTATATATATGATTCATTTCGAAAAAATAAATTGTGTTCTTTATTTGTTATACATGTAGTGCATGTTTCTTGTGTTTAATTGTTAACAATTTATATTTACTAACCATTTTTGAGTGTTTGCTTCGAATTATAAGCAAGATACAGAGATTTGCTAACAATTCTATGTTTGTACACAGATCTTAAAAGCTAAAGATTAAATCAAAGTACTGATAGTACTGAAAAGCGCTAACCCAGCTTCTGTATGTATATAACAGATATATGTATATAGCATTTCAGCTTCTGTATACGCACTATATTTCCTCATCACTGCATGACAGTCCCTGCAATGATGTATGTAAGCCCCGTACATTAATTTCACAATAACCCGTAAATTAGATTCACAATAGCCCGTGCAGTAATGTGCATAAACCCCTGAAACTGGTTCCCTAACCAGTTTAAATGATGTATACTTTTGCTTATAGAGGGGGCGGTTATTCGATGCACCGGAAGTTTAAGTCTAACGACAATAAAGGGCTGAGCTATGCTTAACGCTTTAAAAAGTGAAAAAATTGTCAATATTTATTACGAAAATTTTCAAAATCTGTTCTTCCAG
Source organism: Magallana gigas (assembly GCF_963853765.1). NCBI lineage: Eukaryota > Metazoa > Mollusca > Bivalvia > Ostreida > Ostreidae > Magallana > Magallana gigas. The sequence continues at coordinate 26,227,669 of NC_088857.1, read as the reverse complement.
AAACCAACTTATTGAATTGTAAACTTAACCTTTTTAGCTCACCTGAGAATGGGGCCATAATGGGGGGTCGAAGTTTAACAAATGAATATATAGAGTAAATCTTTAGAAATCCTCTTCTCAGAAACTAATCTGCCAGGAAAGCTGAAACTTGTGTGGAAGCATCCTCAGAGAGTGAAGATTCAAAGATGTGAAAATCATGACCCCTGGGGATAGGGTGGGGCCACAATGGAGGGTCGAAGTTTTACATATGAATATAAAAAGTAAATCTTTAAAAATCTTCTTCTCAGAAACTAATTGGCCAGGAAAGCTGACACTTGTGTGGATGCATCCTTATGTAGTGAAGATTCAAATTTGTGAAAATCATGACCGCCGGGGTTAGGTTTGGGCCACAATGGGAGATCGACGTTTTACATAGGAATATACACAGTTAATCTTTAAAAATCTTCTTCTCAGAAACTAATCAGCCAGGAAAGCTGACACTTGTGTGGATGCATCCTCAGGTAGTGTTAATTCAAAGTTGTAAAAATCATGACCCCCGGGGGTAGGGTTGGGCCACAATGGGGGATCGAAGTTTAACATAGGAATATATACAGTAAATCTTTAAAAATCTTCTTCTCAGTAACTAATTCGAAAGCAAAGCTGGAACTTGTGTGGAAGCATCCTCAGGTAGTGAAGATTCAAAGTTGTGAAAATCATGACCCCTGGGGGTAGGTTGGGGCCACAATGGGGGATTGAAGTTAAACATATGATTATATACAGTAAATCTTTAAAAATCTTCTTCTCAGAAACTAATTAGCCAGGAAAGCTAAAACTTGTGTGGAAGCATCCTCAGTTAGTGTAGATTCAAATTTGTGAAAAGCATGACCCCTGGGGGTAGGTTTGGGCCACAATGGGAGGTCGATGTTTTACATAGGAATAAACAGAGTCATCTTTAAAAATCTTCTTCTCAGAAACTAATCAGCCAGGAAAGCTGGAACTTGTGTGAAAGCATCCTCAGGTAGTGTAGATTCAAAGTTGTGAAAATAATGATCCCCAGGGGTAGGGTGGGGCCACAATGGGGGGGGGTCAAAATTTAACAAAGGAATTTATAGGGTAAATCTTTAAAAATCTTCTCAGAAACTAATCAGCCAGATGATTCTTTATAATTGTTAAGACTTTGGCCCCAGGACAATTCTTTGGCCTCACGAAAAGGTTGAGAGTTTACTGTACGTTTATATCCCATATATAAACTATTGTTAGGGATCTTTTTGAGAACTGCAATACTCAACACATGATATGACTATAAAATCATCCTGTTAGAAAAGGGACTAGTGATTATAAACATAAGAATATCCAGGGGAAAATGGATTTTATTTATACAGGATTTACATGAATTATTGTATATTGTCCAGATAGTTTGTATTATGACTCCATTGAGCTGATTTTATCATACCTATTGTTCCTCAGGTGAGCGATGTGGCCCATGGGCCTCTTGTTGGTGTATTTGGATGGTTTGGATAAGATTTTGAATAGGCGACAGTGTGACAAGTGCTAGACTGGATTAAGATAATAAAATAATATGGTATCTAAATTAATGGTCATATGATTGTATAGTCTACAACAACCTGGCTACTCCTCTACATCGCTGACTTTTTAATGGGGTGAAATATGCTACATATAGGAAAGATTTGTCAATGTTGTTGGATATGAAAGTCACGGAAAATGATTGCAATAAACATTACTATAGTGGGAATTTACTTAACAAAAATGTTATTACTGAAGTAAAATTTGACCCCTTTTCAACAGAAAAAAAACCCAGAAAAAAACCCAACTCAAGTATATTTACTTTTTATTTTTTCGTTACTTCTTTTCGAATACGTAAATTGTTGACATCAGCCATTGGTTTACGATCATCAATGGCTACTTATACCTGCCGGTATTATGTGGTATATATTTTGAAACCTTTTAAAAAAGGCAACAGAGAGAGAGAGAGAGAGAGAGAGAGAGAGAGAGAGAGAGAGAGAGAGAGAGAGAGAGTTTGATTTGTTATTCTAGTTTTAGACCAGTCATTACAACACTAGATCCATTCTCCTCCATGCATATTCTTCAATCAGCAGACAAGTCTAAATGCCCGATATTTACAGAGCAGTTGGGTAGGAAAACAGCGAATTACTCTATTGCAACGCAATTTAAGGTATCCGATCACGATTAGATTCTAATTTTCTTACCATAAATATCCGTCATGTCTTGAATACTTTGATAGTAATGCACAGTATTTTAAAATGTTATTACATAAGCAGTAATTAATTGATAAAGATTGCATTAAGATCTCTGTGGACTTACAGATTTTTGATAATGAAAAAGGAAATAATAAGAATATCAATTTATGCTCTTGTGGAAAGAGGTATTTTATCTTTAGGAATAAAAAACTCTTAAAACAAATTTTATACGGGATAGATTTTTTAAAAATTGATGTTTATAGATTAAAGGGGCATGGTCACGATTTTGGTCAAAGATTATTTTTCAATTTTAATGTTTACAATGCTTTAGTAAGGCATTTTTAATAGGCAACCAAAATTTGAGTGTTATTTGCTGTGTTTTAAGCAAGTTACAGAGCTTACAATTCTTTGCTGTGTAAACCAAGGTTATGTTTGTATCCTGAATGTTGAAGTAAAAATTCCAGTTTTAGACCTAAAATGAATGTGTTAAACGTTAGGAATTGTTTATTGATGTTGAAATGAATAAGAAGATAGACAAATCAATTCGAAAAGATTTTTTACTGGCATATTGAACCTACGTAAACAAAAACAGGGCACGAGCCTTGTTTACATGACAAAGAACTGTGAACCCTGTATCTTGCTTATAACTTAACGACTGACTCTCAAGTTTCATTTGATCATTAGAAATGCATCCTTAAAGCATTGTATAATAAAAACCGAAAAATAGAATTTGACCAAAATCGTGACCATGTCCCTTTAAAAGCATAGGGGGCAACTCTTCAAAGAAAATGTCATTTATTACGACACATTACGTTTTTAATAAGGAATGAATTCAAAATTTATTTGTTTTATACGATATAAAATGGTTTGGGGCAGTTTACGCTTTATAAACCGCGGAGCGGTTTATAAAAAAGCGTAAACTGTTAAAAACCATTTTATATCGTAAAAAACTAATAAATTTTGAATTCATTGCTTATAATTTAATTTTTTTATTCTTCATTGTATATATAAACGGTCATTTTACCTTTAAAATGACGTAAAATTGTACAAAATTCAAACGTAACATCAGGCGTATTGATACATTTTAGACGGTAGTCTTACTATGACGTAGGCAACATTCTTTATACGATATAAAATAATTTTTTAGCCAATCAGAAAGCGCGTTACAACCAGAATTAAATTATATACTGATACATAAACATGAAAATCTGTCCAAGTATAATGAGTATTAAGCCTAAACGTATTTGTTATGCAAGCAGATTCATTTAATTTAAACAATATTTCATTCAATATAATATATTAAATGGGGTTGGGCAGCATGCACAGCCTATTTTAGCCGTACATCAAGATCAAAATGAACATCAAGGTCAAAATGAACAGATTGAAATAGTTAGATATTTAAATATTGATAACACAAGACAGACTATAGAAAGATACAAATAAAAAAAACAACAACAAAAAAACCAAACTATATGGTACCGGTTTGAAAAGATAAGACTAAATGCTGTTTTCATAAATAATAACATAAAACGTTTTGTTGCAGCAATAAAAGTATGTACTGCATTAAATATTTGAACATTGATATTATGGCCATGGTAAGGCCAACTATATAACATTAATTCAAGTATAAGTTCGAACTTATCATGATATTTTTTATGGCTTGCAAAAGAGTAATTCTACAAGATTCATACTTGGGACATTTGAAAAAAAATAATGATAAACATTTTCAACAGAATTTGCACAATTACCACACATTGCGGTTTCTGTTAAACCATGATTATACATATCTGCCATTAACAGACTTGCATTGTTTCTTAATTGACAACGTATTATATTATATTTACGTGTCCCAAAATAAAAAAAAGTTTATTACTTTCCCTACAATAATAAGATTTTAATAGACTCTTAAAAGAGGATATGCTAGAAGCATTTCTAATGTGATCTGGTAAATCAAGCCATTGTTTGACAATGGAGGGGAAAAACTGTCCATATAGGATATAGTTCTTATTTCAAGAATTTTAAATTGTCAACATACATTACTGGTTCTTAGGTTATAATTGTGAACTAATGGACGAAATGGTTCTAATAAATTCATACAAATACTGGGGTGAAAAACCATTAATAATTAAAAAAAATAAGATTAACTTATGTATTATTTTCCTCCTAGTAAAAGGTCCCATCCTAATTCATCATATAGTTTTTTACGAGAGGGATGGCACCTTAATCCTGTAATTATCCTGGCTGCTTCTACTCGAATATCTTATAGTTTAGCATCCTTTTCTGAACAGTTATCCCAAACAACATCCGAGTATTCTAGAGCATGTCTGATAAAAGCAATATATATATTGACAAGAGTTTTGCGATTAACTTTATGCTTAAGCATTCTAAGAATATTTAACCTTTTTGTAGCTTTTTCATGGATAATATGTAATGTCCATAGAGCATCATTCTGAAAACAAAGGCCTAAATAAGTATGGGATTTATCCTGAACAATACTTGGCCCATGTTTTCCAAAATTAACATTAGGATATACAATATTTTTTCCTAGAAAAATAAATATTATCAGTTTTGTTGGCATTAAATTCAACAAGCCATTTTTTTTCGACCACTGAACAATATGCTCTAATTCATTGGTAAGTAAGTTTGTTACATTAGTTACACCATTGTCTATAATAGCATATATTTACATTCTGCTGTGTTTTTCCATTAAATTCCATGATGTTTAAATGCCTCTAAATGCAACACCTATTCACTGCGTATGAATTTACGAGTAATTTACATAAGTAGTTCTCAAACAGTGATTTCTGTGTTATCGGTTAAAAAATGCATTTCATGAATGTTGTCACAACACCATGTTTTATAATTATTTAACAAAAAAGTTGACTTTATTGTTAAAAGCAACATTTCAAGAGTTATTCATCATGGATTATATTTTCATGCTCGTCGATCTCATCTCAACAATCTATGTGAAAAACAGTTTAAACCGGTTTTACAAAACAGCTGTTCTTGCTGTTACTTATTCACTCCCCCCGTGATCTGCACTTTATATCGATTTATTTAAGTAAACAATTGATTTCTTCAGTAATGGAATGTAAATATAAGCATTGAATGATTTATTTTTGACGTCGTCGTGTCAATAACTGCCGTCAGGTGAGCAGACAAATTATCATAACGCGCTAACGCAGGTTATTCAATTTGTCTGCTCACCTGACGGCAGTTATTGACACGACGACGTCAAAAATAAATCATTCAATGCTATAATAAACAAGTATCATCAGCAAAAGGTCATATATGTGCAAGATCATCACAAATATCATTAATATACAATAAAAACAGGAATGGTCCCAAAACAGAGCCGTTGGGGACACCAGCATTTTATATATTTTCAATATTAGATGTAAAACCATCCACTACAACTTTTTGTTTTCTATCGAACAAATAATTCTCAATCCATTCCAAAACATTACCACATATACCATAGATTTGTAGTTTGACTAAAAGGCCATTATGCCAAACTTTGTCAAATGCCTTTGAGATGTAACAAAAAATAAATCGAATATCTTTTCCTCTGTGTAGACTAGAAATACTCAGTAGTATTATATATTTCAACAAGCTGATTTACAGTTGTGTCACAGGGCTGGAAACCAGACTGATATTTGTAAATTATATAATTATGTAAATGTTTAAATAGTATTTTTTCCATTTATTTACACAAGGCACTTTTCAAGAATATTGATCTAGAATTGGCTGCTTCTTGGGCACTACCTCTATTTGTAAAAATGGGTTTGATCTGAGCTATTTTCCACAAGTCTGGAAAAAAGTGAACTGCGTGCTGAATCACAGTTTGCAATTCAAAATTTATAATTCATATTTGGGGCCTGAAATTTTTAGGGTCATCTACTAGTGGTATACCACTACCAACCTAAAACTATGGTGATGTGGTCATAATCTAGTCGTGAGTTGAGCGCTACATGTTCGCTTTTGTGTTGGAAAAGCACCTGCTAATCCATCAGATTTCTGACAGTGTGTTAATAAAATATATATTTGTGGATTATAGTATGGGGATTGAATGGAAATCAAAGCGAGGATAGATTTACTGTAGATTTATGCTAATTCTAGTTTAAATTGGTAAAATTCAAATCTTGAATGTAACAATAGTCACAAATAAATGTAAAATTGTGTTTTATAAAAGCTCAGTGAACATGTACCTACTCCTAAAGCCCCTTTCACAAAATTGGCGCACGAGCAGAAGTGATAAAATATTCGTGCGACCGAAAAAATTAGATATGGTTCGTAAACTGTTGCCGAAATAATCGCATATGAAAAAGTACTCGTAGGAAACTCGCACGATTTGAGCGACCGTTGTGCGATGTAAACACGTTTAATCTTGCGACATATCTTGCATGAAGATGATAATAAGCACCAGCCAAAATCAAGGTCAATTGTTGCCTGAAACAGATAATTTATGCTTATACAGTTTATACTGTATAAGGAAACTATTCGCCCCATTTTATTTTCGCTCATTTCGCTCTGTTTGTCAGATAGCGGATTAAGACTTGGCGAATTCCAATGTCTCATACTATCTTTCTTTTATCACAACACAAAACCATAAGTAGAGGCGAAAATATCACGGCACGAAAATAACCCTGTATCCAGTATAAACTACTACTTATATAATAGTGTTGTGTTGTGCATGTACTATGAAACTGAAACCAATAAATCTTGCAATGATCGTAAAAAGTTGCAAGATTACATGTGACACGTTGAGCAACAGTCTCATGGTCGCACAACACACGAGTAAACAGCTGCAATTAATCTTACGATCTTTAAAAATCGTGCATCGCTCTTGGGAGTACACAAAACGTTGTAAAACGTTCGTACTAATGTTTGTGCGTTACATTGCAATAATTTGGATCGCATTCGGTCGCGTCTGAATAGTGTGCATGTACAATATTTTGAAGAGATTTGATGCAAGCACAAACACGCATGCAACGAATGCGAGAGATAGTGCAGCGTATGCGATAGCTCGTGCAAAGCCAAAAAATTCCGATCGCAAAATGTTGTAAAGTGTTCGTGCGCAAATTGTGAAAGGGGCTTTACGGGATCTGTCCTGTTGCTAAGAGATGGTGCAAGGGATTTGCTAATCCTGGTAATTCGGTTCGAGTCAAAGATATCGACGTCCTCCACTCTTGAAATTTAAGTTTCCTTAATGATGCCTTCTATTTTCTCGTCAATTGGTCGATAGCTGGTCCCTGTTAGTACCCCCCCCCCTCCCCCTACATGCATACCCGGTATATGTCCTAATGTACTTACTGCATTGACTCTTTCTAATCCAATGAACTCTTTTGTATTTCTATAGCAATTTTGAAACAGAGGAATTCTGTTTTGAAAAATGAAATGTGTCTCTTTTCTTTTTAACCTCATCAGTCAAAACAAAGATTTCAACTGAAGTGATTCGTACTCATCTCATCACAGATATTTTTTAACCGCATGGACTTCCGAGTGCGTGTCCGCTTTATATATGGTTACAACTGATTGCATTTGAACGTCACCTATTGCGTGTACAGACGCAAATGCGGAGGTGGATAGCAATATAATTAATTTAAAACCTATAATTTCTAAAGTAAGATATTAATAATTTAATACATATCAAAAATACCGGATATTATATTAGTAATAGTAATCATATTTTATGAACTTCAATTTCTGTATTTAGCAATTCGTTCCGCCCCCGTAAAGAAATATTCATGTGGCGAAAAATCAAATTTTGTTCCACATATAAAACTCGTTGAGCTATCATGCGCGTTGCCGGGGGGGGGGGGGGGGGGTGGTGTCCGGATACCCTACCACTGAAAAATTCAATTTTTTTTTTTTTAGCTTACATACATGTAGTATAATTACCCACAATAGGCCTCGCCCCCCGACGATAATCCGGTAATCAAAATTATCCTTCGGATCCCCCTGGAATTATTTTTTGAATCCGTGCATACCTTTATCAAGTAAATAGACACGCTATCCAAAATATCAAAATATAAACAAAACGTATACAACCCCTGCGCAAGTATATTACAATTAGCAGTATAAGAAATTATATATGCACAAATGAAGTTTGTCCTAAGATTTGTCTTAAGATTTCTAAAACTTATGATAGTTTTGTGAAACAAGTGATATATCTTATTTTTGTCATAAGTTAGATCTTATAACAATCTTATGATATGTCCTATCATAGATTTTATGATGTTTTTGTAAAACCCAGTCCAAAAATATTGCATTTATTGCGACGACACTCTCTGAAATGTATACCCTTTTTATATAGTTGCAGTCTGAAAATTCAATTCTGTTACGGTGGCTGCATATTGAATTCACCGGCGAATGAAAATATCTAGATCTTTTGACGTTATGAAGTTTATGAACTTGATTTTAAAAATCACTTATTTGCTGTCAATTAATCAAACATCGTCAAGTGACAAATTAGTCAATTTCAGCAAGACTATGTGAACAATAGTATAACAGAAAACCTTACACGTGAATAGAATTTTTTTTTCTGCAATATGTAAACATTGTATTTCTCTAAATTTATTTCAATATTGGTTACATTAGACCTGTTAATCCCATTGACGATACGTTATAGGAGATCTATTAACATTCCGTTACGGGTCACCTCAAAAAATCTAATCCCAAAAATTTTCCTCACCTATTTTACTTTTGATGGCATTACTTCATTTGCCTCTGAAATTCTTATCAGCCCTGAAAAGTCAAGTTGTGTGGTTCATGGCGATGGCATTCAACAAACACATCTACTTCACATTCCGAGGTCTAAGGCAGTGGCATGCAAAGGGACAACATCTTAAAAAAATAAAACTTTTTTTTACATAGAATGTGTAAATGGAATAAGGTTGATCATTCCAAAACTAGCGCTAATAGCGCGATGTGTTGATTTGATTACATGTCTGTTGTTTTGATTATGTTGTTTTGGCACGTGAGGAACTGCCAACATGTCAACCCGTCTTTTTTCTAAAGCTACTGGTCTGTAGCTACATGTAGCAGCAGTGTTACAACGCACTTTGAAAAATTACGCAGTTTGAAAAAAAATTTCAAAGTGCGTTAATTTTGGGACCAAGTCAACGCACTTTGAAAAAAATATTTATTTTTTTTCAAAGTGCGTTGATATCGTCGATATTAACGCACTTTGAAAAAAAAATGTCATGATTTAGTGAAAATTGTTGATAGTTTTATATACAATAAATGATTGTTTTAACCGTGTTTAGCTTAATGTGATATATTTAAAAAAGAACTAATTGCATTCTCAGCTAACTTGATAAACAGTTTCTAGATGAGAATTTTTTTCTTTTCTCATAAGACAATATCGACAATTTACACAGAAAAAAAAATCTGGAGGTTTGAATTATCCAAATATGACATAAACTTCATCGCTTAGCAACTGCATTTTCCTTTTTTTTTTCTTTTTTTCTTTTTTTTTTCTTTTTTGAATATGCAGCAAATTTACCTCTTATCTGGTATATCGGGCTATGCCCGAACGAATATGATTTACATGTATAGATGAATGATGGAGATCATTGTATAATATATTTTAACTGGCTTATTGCAAATATGATGTGAAAAAGAATATGATCTTTTGGAAGAACAGTGCGAGAAAATTAACCCACATCCTAATGCTTGTTTTTAAGTTTATAATAATTTAATGTTCGTTAATGTTGATACATGTGTTCTTTTCTTGAAGTGATTTATTTGATTAGAATAGGAAAAGAGGGTTACTGTTGAAACACATAGAATCTTTAAAATACCAATGGAGAAATTATTGTTCGGCCAGCTTGTTTTTTCAATAACACTGCATATACTTATACAGAACATATTTCTTTTTCCGATCTAAATGTTTGCCCAAAGTTTCGGAAAATCATGTTGTGGAAGGAAAAATGAGGGGATGTGGACCTTCTTCTTGTAATCAGTTGAATGATCCATTGGTATTTGACCTGTATCTTTGGTTAACCCCTACCCCCACCCCCACCCCCGTTCTAAATACGGTAAATTAGATTAACGAGCGTTAACAAATCACCATACTATCAACAAATTAGAAATTCGGTTCCAGAATTTGTGATGTAGAAATATTTTTTCAAAGTGCGTTAATATTGTCGATACTAAAAAATGTTGATGTACCTTCGTAACGCACTTTGAAAAAAATTTTCAAAGTGGGTTAACATGGTCCAAAATTTAACGCACTTTGAAAAAAAATTTCAAAGTGCGTTGATTTTGTCCAAAATTTAACGCACTTTGAAAAAATGTTCAAAGTGCGTAATTTTCTCAAAGTGCGTTGCCACACAGCAGACAGTAATTTTTCGACCCCCAAAACTGTTTGTATTTAGAATATGCTACCACTAAATGACTTCGTTATTCGTAAATGTATCCGTAGGAGTTCTAACTAAGCTTGTTTTTATCTGAATAAGATACATAAAGGGATCTCTCTCTATACTAAATTAGATATACCGACTTTCTCTAAGTTTAGCATGTTGGATACCTTTGTTACAACGCACTTGAAAAAAAATTTCAAATTGCGTTAATTTTGGGACCAAGTCAACGCACTTAGAAAAAAATTTTTTTTTTTCAAAGTGCGTTGATATGGTGGATATTTACGCACTTTGAACAAAAATTGTTCAGGGTTTAGTCAAAATAATTAATACTTTTATATACATGTATAATAAATGATTGTTTTACCCTTGTAGCTTAATTTAAAAAAGAACCCATCGCATTCTCAGCTAACTTGATAAACAGTTTCTAGATGAGAATTTTTTTCTCATAAGACAATATCGACATTTTACACACAAAGAACAATTCTAAATTTTCCAAACATGACATAAACTTCGAATTCATCGCTTAGCAACTGCATTTTCCTATTTTGTGTATGCAGCAAATTTACTTCTTATCTGGTATATTGAGCTATGCAAGAACGAAAATGATTTGTATATATTGATAATGGAGATCAATGTATAACATATTTCACCTGGCTTATTGCATGTGCTTTTAAACAAACATAATGTGATAAAAGGATACGTTATTAATGTTTATCAAAAACAATATGATCTTTTAGAAGATCTGTGCGAGAAAAAAACGCTACACCCTAAAGCTCATTTTAAGTTTATAATAATTTAACGTTTGTTTATATAATTTCTTTTTATTTTGAAGTGATTTATTTGATTAGAAAATAAAAACAAAATGTTGAAACTCTTATAGATTCTTTAACATACCAAAAGGAGAAATTATTGTTTGGCTAGCTCGTTTTTTCAATATCACTCCGTGTACTTAATTTACAACAGAGCATATTTCTTTTTCCGCTCTTAAGCGATTAAGTTTCTGAATATCATATGTTTTGGAGGTGTAACGTAGGTGTAAGGCAAGGAGAAAACCTTTCCCCTTTTTTATTTTCCTTGTACATCAACGACCTAGAAAACTTTCTTTTGGAAAATAACATTGTTGGTTTGCAAAGCATAAGTAATGAAATCGAAAACGAGTTATCACTACATTTGAAACTTCTTATTTTATTTTACGCTGACGATATCGTCATAATGGCGGAATCTACGGAAGACCTACAAAATGCCCTCAACGAATTTAATACATATTGTACTCGGTGGAAACTTAATGTTAATGTTAATAAAACAAAAAAATGGTTTTCTCCAAAGGTGCAACATCGAAAAAGCTTTTTTATTATAAAGGAGAAGTTATTGAAAATGTTAAAGAATTCAAATACCTGGGTATCGTTCTGTCAAGAACTGGTTCATTTACTAAAGCAAAAAAGCATTTGTGTGAACATGCTAAAAAAAAAAGCCATGCATGGTGTTATAAGAAAAATTATAAATTTTAATTTACCAGTAAATTGTCAATTTGATTTGTTTGATAAGGTTGTTTTCCAGTTTTATTGTACGGCTGTGAAATTTGGGGCTTTGAAAATCTTGATATTATTGAACGTATACATCTGAAATTTTTGAAAACAGTACTTAATTTAAGAAGCACGACGCCAAATTTTATGATATATGGAGAAACAGGGCGCTACCCTTTGTATATTAATGTTTATACAAGAAAAATTACATATTGGGGGGAAATGCTAATAAGCCCTGAGAACAAAATTGTATATACGGTGTGCAGATATTTATTTTCACAACATTTTAATAGCGATTGTAAAAGCCCATGGATAGATTGTATTCAAAGAATTTTGAACATGTGCGGGCTACAATATGTCTGGCAGAACCATAATTTTGTCAATATAAAATGGTTATCTGCTAATGTAAACCAAAGATTAAAAGACCAATTTATGCAAATATGGTCCAATGATATAAATTGTTCTTCCAGAGGTCATGTGTATAAAATTTTAAAAACCAAATTTTGGCTTTGAGAAGTATCTTGATATTTTAACTATTGAACTAAGAAAAAAAATAATTAAATTTCGTACATGCATCAAACCATCGTCTCCCTGTAGAGACAGGCAGATGGTATAACATTCCTTTGAATGAGAGGTTATGTCTTTTGTGTAATAAAGGTCTTATTGGTGACGAATTTCATTATATTTTAGAATGTTCGGCCCTAGAAGAAATATGGAAAAAATACCTAAACACAAAATATTGGAAAGGACCAAATTTTTTTTAAATTGCAATTGTAAATCGCTAAGAAAATTGTGTGTATATATTTCAAATATTTTTAACGCTGTCTGCTCCTCTAAGTTGTTTTCCTATTTTGATCCTTTATACGAAAATATTACATAAGTAGTGGTTCTATAGTCTGTCTTTTTTTTATTCATATTTTTCCCCTGTATGAAAATGTACCTGTTTGTATGTACCTCTGACGATTTGTATTCATGTGTATTATATATATATATATATATATATATATATATATATATATATATATATATATATATATATATATATATATATATATATATATATATGTGTGTGTTCCTCTTATACCAAATTATTTGGTTTGAGCGAATAAACTGAACTGAACTGGAAGGAAAAATGAGGGGTAGGGTTCTTTCGTCCTGTAATCAAGTAAATGATGCACTGGTGATTGACTGGTATCCTGGTTAACCCCCACCCCCACCCCACCCTATTCCCGTTCTCAAATACGGTAAGTTATAGATTCACCAATGTTAACAAATCATCATTCTATCAACAAATTAAAAATTTAATTCCAGAATTTGTTATTTCTACATATTTTTTCAAAGTGCGTTAAGAGTGTCGATACTAAAAAATGTTGATGTACCATCTTAACGCAATTTGAAAAAAAAAATTTCAAAGTGGGTTAACTTGGTCTAAAATTTAACGCACTTTGAAAATGTTTTTCAAAGTGCGTATTTTTTTTTCAAAATGCATTACCACACATCTTTCTTGCCGAAATCTATGTTACTTCAAACAAGATGTCATATTTATTTAAATTCAAAAAAAAAATTGTAATTACAACTTCTGTATGGTTGATTTACAATAAGTTATTGCGCGCGAATTTAGTTTTTATTTTACCTTATTACAGAAATTTTAAATTCCAATATTATAGCTTTGTTAAACAACGATGATATATAAATTCTTCAGAAATAGCAGTCAATTTCTGGACTTTGTAGTTGAAAGAGGGTTTGCATAGACTTTGCTTATTGAACTATCAATAGAATATGTTTAAACGAAAGTGAACTAAAAAAAACTCAATTCATTGTTTTACTTTGAATTTTAAATACTTTGGATTTGGCGAATGGCTGTAAATGTTAATAGCTATCCTTAATATTTGTGTCAATTAAATGCAATGAACGGGGATCGGCAATGATGTACATCTCGTTGAACCAGTTGGAACAGGTGTATTTTACAAATACTTACGCCTATATATTTGTAATAGTAAATACACTCCTTGAGCCAAATGTTTTGTGGCACTATACATGTTCATCAAAGTACATCGAACCAATGGTTTTGAAATTTTCTCAAACCCAATATCTGTTTTCTTTAACATTTTATTTTCTGTACAACCCCCGCTTTGCACATATAAAAGGTTTTTCAACACCGAAAAAAAAACCATTTATTTTGATTACATGTACATCAGAATAAATCCAAAATCATTCCATGCACGTTATTCTTATTTAACTCAAAATGTCAAACTCTTTGTGTGATATTTAGTGAAAAGACTGCAAGGTTTCCAACCGAGATATTCGGGTAGAAAATTATTGTTTATCGCGATTCGAAGATCCGCCAATTAAATTAATGAACAATGTTCTATGGTAGTCAACTGAACGCGTGCGTCGAAATGGCATGCTCTTTTGACCAATCGCAGCTCGAGTTTACGGTCTTTCATTGTAAATAATCATAATTGCCTATAAGTATCACCGCACGTCTTTTGTTGTCTTTTCAAAACATTCCCAGGTATAACAACAGGTAGCTGAATTGAATCGTTGATGTAGGTAGCGAAAGTTTTTTTTTTTTTGGAATTGACAAGCATCAGCGTTGAAATCTTAGCGAACAACTTTCTACTTAATCCAATTTGTCACCGAAGCAGCGCACTCGCCATTTCGAGTTGTGAGAAACGTTCCGGAGAACTTGTTATGAGTAGTATCGGTTGATAACATATATTTACACTTCTTTCAGAGAAGTGCAAACGGTGCAAATTAGATAATTTCGATCAACATAGTATTATTTCGCGCGACAAAAAGGAGTAAAAACTGAGAAGATATAAAACTGCCGTGATAAAAGGATGTCCAACACTGTGAATTTTAACAGGTACGGCGATCAGCCAGGGGACTTATATGACGCACAGACTGATTCCTGTCAGACCTCAGAGTCACAGTTCCCGGTGCTGTCCTCCTTGAAACCCTACTTCTGTCAGGATTACCTGTCTCAGGATCCTGGCCAGGATGTTCAGCACCCGCTTACTCAGTACAGCCATCACTCCCTGGACACTCACAACCAGGACAAACATTTTGACGAGCCAGACTCAATCAACCCGGTCTCCTCCTCGGAGTACACCCCTCCCCGGGACAGTCACGGAGCCAGCTATGCTTGTCTGCAACCCATGGGGACTCAAAGCCGCATCGGCGAACTATCGTACTCGCTACCATACAGTCAAAATAATAGTTACGGATTTGAAATGGACCAGATGCACTACTATAGCAATGTATCGTACCCACAGTCCGCTCAGCATCAGCCCATCTCATCCCCCGTTCACCTACCACCCCCAAACACCGAACCCGCCCTGGCACCGATACAGTCCTCGCCGCCCGCTGTCCCCTCCGGATCGTTTAGCCCTTGCATATATTTATGCAACAGGGATTTGTGGATCAAGTTCCATCAGCACACCACTGAAATGATAATCACCAAACAAGGAAGGTAGGATACAATTGCACGTGCAGCACCGCCACCATTTGAAAATTCAAAAATTAAAATATCACGGATTTAAAAGAAAATATATTTATGAATTTAATTTTGAATGGGTGAAGGTATTTTACTTCTGATTCGGTGTAGAAATATGAATTTTATATATCATCTATAATTTCTGACCCCAACCGCCTGCGTATATTAGATTTATTACAGCCTAGTTGCAGAATAAAGAAAATGACTTAATTCCTAATGATATTGTTTGAATATTTCAAATACTTAGAATATGAATAAATAACTTCTCCGTCATACATACGCATTAAAGAAAGCAGAAATGAAGTAATTAATAGAGATTTTTATAAGGGATAACGGATGTACCGATTTCTACCGATGATAGGAAGATGACGATCTCGCCGGAAAATTCAAAATTTATATATATTCCTAAAATAAGAATTTCGTTTAAAGATTTATTGATTTAATTATGTGTTCACTCGAGCACAAATTTTACACATATTTATATATTTTAAAATAGCCGTTACTTTATTGATTTGCTTTAAAATCTATTATTTTTACATCAATACATTATTCATACACTTCAGTAATTAGGATAAACTTTCATATAATTCTATTTTCTGGGTACTTCTAATTTTTCAAAAAAATATTATCCATCTGTCTATCAATTTATCCATTAATCTGGGTTCTTTTTTTTAATTTCTCTGAATTATTAATATGTATGAATGGTAGTATATTTGAATATAACATCTTCAATAAAATAATCTTCAAAATGTTCATTTCCGCCTTTCCAATTTTTTTTTGATCATAAATTTGAAATATGCGCAGACACTGTATTCGTTTTACTTGTTTCGTTTTCTTTACCTACATTTGATTTTATTTCTTTTTCGCTGTATACAAATATCTTCTTATCTATAAAGCATAAAATTAAAAACATTAAATATATTCAGAATAGGTGGATAAGAAGCTAACATCGTTAATAATAATTAATAATTTATAAATAAACTTGAGATTCAAGCATATTGCGAAAAAATAATTGCTACAACAATATTTAAAAGAATCAGATGTTACGATGATAGTCGATGAAAACCATTTTGTTATGTTTATTTTCAATATCTATGATGATATTTCCCAACAATCATCATAACTCAATGGTGTGTAAAATTAATAGGAAGGGATTCGGAAACAAGTATAAGAATTACTTTTACAAATCTAGTTCCCTGGATAAAATTTACAAATATTTAAATTAAAATTATCAATGTGCCCAGGTTTGGATGTCTTTGTAACTTAATTAATTATTATTAAATCTAATTCAAAATTTAAAAAAAGTCAGGAAGATAAAATGAAAATGACGGGAGAGGGCGTATGATCCAGTTTTATGTTTGAAAGCGTTTTTGTGATGAGGAATACATGTATTTGTTAACCCTTCATATATCGAAAAAGTCGGAAGCTATATGTAACTTGTTTTATTTAGAAATAATTCCCGAGGACTTAGTAATAATGAATTGATGACACAAATAGGTGATGATACATTCAGTAGATAATCTTATGCTTAAAAAGATCAAATATTCACCGCATATGATTCTACAACGGGTGCGATGTCCAGCTGTTAATTGTTCATTTCTGAACTGTATAAATGATAAAACAAACTATTGAAATTTGCCTTATTGAATGCATGATTCTTTCTCTATTATTGTTGAAAAAAATCGGATTATTACATACTGTTATTCAAAAATACGTTTGCTGGTACTAAAAGCAAAATAAACAACAAGCAGTGTTATTTCTGTGATAAATAGATACAAATGAATGTTGACGAGTATGATACTGTTTATACAAGGCGTGCTATAGTGTCCACTCTTTGAAGCGTGGAATCATTCAGTGACCTTTTCAAAAATATCTAAATATTTAAGTAGATGAAAACAAGTTGTTTGTTGAAAGATATTTTTCTTTCAACGTTATTAAAACACTGTTTTATAAGTTAATGAATTGAAATAATAAGAAATTGCTAAACAAAAGAAACCGACGAGAGCGGAAATTGTAATTATCTTTATTTACAAGTTTTTTTGTTGAATAAAATATTAAAAACAATTTGAATGAATCTTTTTATGCATTCATTTGTATTAATTTACACGTCTTTGAAAAAGAGTAGTATTTTTTCTGTAGAATTCTATGAAAAATAAAAATCATCATCATGCAGAGTTTTAGAAGTTATAGGTTTGGCCAAGTTAAGGAAAAAAACCCCTGTAAATCCCTGAAAGACAATGAGCAAGAAACGTATATATTAAACCAGTGTTAATACAAAACCATTCCGAAATCACGATGTCAGAAAAGATGAATTAAAATATAAACAAAAATTTTAAAAATATATATTTATAGACATGCATCATTACATTTTAATAAATAACAACATGTCATCAAAAAGAAAAATAGCATGATTACGAACCACTTAGTGGTATAAAACAATATAAAAGGCAAAATAAATCAATCTCTCTCTCTCTCTCTCTCTCTCTCTCTCTCTCTCTCTCTCTCTCTCTCTTATTATGTTCATGTTTCTAATCTTTTTTCTTCTTTAGGAGAATGTTTCCAACACTACAGTTCAGTCTAAACGGCCTGGATCCCCATAAGCAATACAACGTTTTTGTGGACATGATTCTGGCGGACCCCCACCACTGGAAGTTCCAAAACGGCAAATGGGTGCCATGCGGACAGGCAGAACAGCTCTCTCAAAGTAAGTAACGTCTTTAGGTGACAGGGTGATCGTCAATTTTGAATATTAAAAATCTGCAGAGAGAGAGAGAGAGAGAGAGAGAGAGAGAGAGAGAGAGAGAGAGAGAGAGAGAGCTTTGTGCATTGTTTAGTTGTGCTTCTTATATCAGATGGGCTCATTTAAAATACCAGTACTAGTGATCCGAAGGTTTACAAATTTAATGTTTATGCAGCAATACATGTTAAGAGAGAGAGAAAAGAGGGAGGTGGCAATATTTATGTCTGCAATATTTTTCACTCATTTTGATAGGAATTTCAAAGATATTTACTACCTTTTGATTTATTTTCAAGAAACATCATTAAGATATTTCCAAGAAAAGCAACAGTTCTTTAAAGGCGTGTTTATGTATTTGCGAGTTTTTTTCAGCATATATGCTAATACTGACTTTTGACAAAGAGTTTTCATACATGTTCTTGATTAATTATTTAAACATATGTAATAAATATATATTAAGAATAAATGTATCAAACTTGTCTTCCAATTTCTGTGAAATACGAATTCAGATTCAATGTTATCTAGAATAACCGGGAAGAAATTGGATTATCAACTATACCATAACACCCAGCAGGCATGTTCACGAAACTTTTCGAAGATATGACCTAAGTGTGGTACTAAGCTACGACTAATGAAAAAAGTTCGGAGCATCCTAAGATCAACTTAGGGCACGTCTTAAGGTGGAATAATACACCTGGAAAAAGTCACTCAAATTAACGAAAAATTATTTGAAAATGAAAGATATAATGATAAATAAACTGTACAAATGTCAAATAAGCGAAAAATTTGCAGTTTGGTTATAAAAAATGAATATCAAAAATAATTATTCCAGTAAATAACAACAAAAGCTCCTGCGGGTTTCGAACTCGGGATCTACGGATCACAAGTTCAATACTTTATCCACTCGGCTATGGAGTAAGATACATGTTTCAGTCCTTAAAATCGTTTCAATAAAACGAAATGTCGTTTCGATCAGCGGTCAGCCATTTTGTAATGATATGTTATTCCACCTTAAGATGTAGCTCGACGGTAACTTAGGAACATCGTAAGTTAGGATGTCCTAACCTTCTACAACCATTCTTATTTTTCACATTTATTCATACAGATCGAATTTAAGGGACTGCATTAAACATTTTGCCAGAGAAAATTGTGCGTGTCGGTAGGTAACACGATATGCCTAAAATCAGTAATTTTAAATAGTTATTTTTTTTAAATTTACATTTACCTAAATATGACCAATAACAATTTAGTTTTAAAAAATGAAACAAAAAACAACCATAGAATTGAACGTTACTTGTAGAAACACGTGTACACGTTAATTTCCCTTTAATCTGCAATATATAAAATACACGAACATGTTAGATAAGAAATGAGTTTTAATTTATCTCGAAAATACATAAAAAGAGTTCAGTAAACATTACGAATTTTCAAAAAAAAAATTTCAGAATGAAGCGATAAAAATTACAAATGTAAGCTTATATAAACCGATGTAAATTTACCTTTTTAGCCTAGGACATTTGAATAATTTTTATCAAAAAGTAATCAACACGATTTTCATTCGCCAAACAGAGACAGTATTTGCGGGGGGAAAACATTGCTCAATTTGTCAGCTCCCAGGCAGGCATGTAGCAACGGGAAAGGGGGTAAGAGTTCGGGGTCCCTCTCCTCATGTTTATTAAAATGAACGTACATTATAGAATTAATGACTACCCCCCCCCCCGCTCCACCCGGATTAGGAATTTGCGGTTCGTCGGAAATGTTGGAACTGTAGGAAATATTGCTTTATTTTACCGGTCTTAAGAAAAAGCTTCACAACGGTCCTAATATCACCAAACAACGTGATTTTACAGCCTTGGAATGGTTTTAGGGCAAGGTAAGTGATGTCCTAAAGTCAAGACAAAGTTGTGGCGGTTCCTAAATTTAGGAGAGCTTAGAGAAACAGACTTAAGACTAAGACGTATCCTAAGATGTACTAAGGACACACCATAGTCCTGAACTTCGTGAACATGCATGCAGGGTTTCAAATACATGTAACATTCGCGCCAAAAATATTTTAATCCATAAAGGGGGAATTGGAGGCATCATCTTTTGTTACGCAAGTCTTGGGTATTATTACATTTTTGACATTTTTTTCTTCGGGGAGTGGGATTTTGATTTCTTAAAGATAGACATTTCTCCATTGAAGATTTTAATTTACTAATTTTATGGACTAATTAGAATTTACATTATTTTTCGAATAGTCTAGTGTAGGTTTTTATCAGTTAAAAAAACGACGAATGTATTCCGAATGTGAAGTATCCCAATTTAATCCTTATTTATTCATGTAAATTAAAAATATATATATATTATATTGGATTGTAAGATAAATATAAAAGAAGTAATACTACAGAGTATCGTATGAAAATGATCAACAATTCTAAAATATTGAAATGTAAAAATCTCTATACATGTTATATTAGAGTGAATATTGGACATGTACACAGCTTTTGTTTTTCCAGATGTAAATATTTTATAGATTTGCGCATGACTTCGAACAACAATAACAAAACTTATCGGAAAAAGGGAAATGTCATATATTGTATTTTATCCGGAAACTCATTTTGTTATCCTGTTCATATTAACACTTGTCAAGGCATAGCCGAATCACTGCAGGTAATGACTATACCTATTGAGCAGAAGAATGTCGATCGATCAAACGCTCAAATGACTACTGGCTAACTACCGCCCATCCCTTGTTCTGCACAACACCTGCCGGCGGCGGAAGAAGCCATTTGACCACTGTGAATCAAATTACGGGCTGGCCGCCGCGCCGACATTGTACTGTACAATATTATTTACCTTTCTCTAATTGGCTCCGGATGAGCTTAGCGGGTATTCGCGGTAAGCCCCGTATAAACGACACGGCTCCTAAAAACAAGTTTTTTCCTCAAATAATCAATAAAAAAAAAAGATACCTGGAATGGATTTATATTTTTCCTCACGTTTTGAATCAGTGAAAATCCTGCAGCATATAATTATTTATATAAATTTGCTGTTTCCCTAAACCAAATAGTTTAGGTCCTTCTTCTGAAGAACCATCCGAACACTTCATACTGATCTAAGAGTACTTTTGAATAGTAAGAACATCTTTTTAAATAGGGGGGGGGACCCGACCTGTTATCTACAGAGGAAAGTTATAAATTGCGATCCATTTAAGTAACCCCGAACCTTAGATAAGAACAAGATAAGTATTTGACAACATCTTCATCCTCAAGTATGAAAAAAAGCGAATTTTAATTACCCGTATAATGGTCTTGAAAGATTGTCTGGAATGGGGCAAGAGTTTAAAAATAATATGCACCCTTTATTTCGAATACATTGTATTTTACACGTTTTACAACAACAAAAAAGAGAATCTATGGCGGTGTGAAAGCATACAAATGTTGTCTGCAAGTTCCTATGAGGTGGATGGAATATTGCTATGTTTTAGGGGTTTTTTTTCTTGCATCTATTTTTTAAGGGGAATTTGTATCCCTTTATTCTTGTTATGGTTTGAATTGCTGCTGTTGTTGTTAGCGTCCTGTGCCTCTGATTCATGAGTTTCATACAATGGTTGTTAGTTAATCCGCTTTTTGTCAGTATGCTACATGACTAAGCCTCCGGTAAGTCTATTGGATAGGTATAGCGTAGATTGACACCGCCGCGTTCATACAAACAACTTGCAATTTACTGCGCAAAACAACAACATCATCACATCCTGCTCATTAAAATTTAGATTAAGTACTAGAAATACCAATATGTTAACTTATTTAAGTATTATCCCAGATATTCTTTAGTCATTTTAACACCTACTGAGATAACTTTATTGTGCTCTTGCTGGTGAAGGATGGAAGGACAACAGAGGCATGCATCTAATGCCTGCAGTTTTCGATCTTTGGAAATATATAAAAAAAATCTACCAAGATAAGAAATGATCAGTGTGTGCATGTAGCATATAACTGATGTCTTCTTGTTTTCAGACGGCCGTGTCTATCTGCATCCGGACTCCCCTAGTTCCGGTGCCCACTGGATGAAGCAGGACATAGTGTTTGGGAAGCTGAAACTGACCAACAATCGAGCTCTGGACCAGGGCCAAGTCAGCCAGGTATATTTGATTTGTATGCATGTAGTGATTAACAGGGTTAGTCACTTTCAGATGGCTTCACAGCTATTTCTCTGATTTTGTTTTGACTGGGTTTCATCAGAGACATGTCTCTGGTTTCTGGGTTTCATACACCAACTTAGAACAAACATTTTAATTGTGTTGACAAAAAACAAACGCAACGCTTCTTCAAGCGTTCACTTTTACAAAAATGTTGAATCCATTTTCGAAAAAATGTTGAAATTTGCAATTGCAATGCATACCATGTATTACTATAATACCTGTCTAAAAATATGATAACAAAAAGTTAAAATTGACTCCTATTTCAGTAACTCAATATGTTTTTGCAAAATGCATAGTTTACATGTGTCGCAGTTGTTATTTAAAAGTTTTATATTTTGCGTATTTATATTTTGCGCGCATTGCCAATCGACCAAATAAAGGTCTTAATCTTTAAATTCTTAAAACCAGAGTTTATTTACTAACTCTGTTCGATATGCATATGATTTTTGCCACAATGTACATGTAGTATTTGAGAAAACAAAATTTGTTTGACATTACACAATTTCAATAAACCACAAGAAAATTGGTAGCAGTACCAAAAATTGGTAACAATATTCAGATATAATTTTTGAACTCTAAAAGAAGCATATGTGCAAGCATACCAGAAATTTGTTGTAACGAAGTCAACTACATGACTGTACATGCAACACTTTTTAGAAGTTTGAAATAGTATACAATTCCGTATCATTGGTGTATGGTGTACGAACGGTCCCTAGATCTAATTGGCTAAATAAGAGCTCAAATTATGATTTATTATAACTTTCAGATTGTTTTGAACTCAATGCATAAATACCAACCACGAATCCATGTTATTGAAGTCGGCTCACATGGCCCAAATGAACAGAAAAGTCTCCAGACGCATGCGTTTCCGGAAACACAGTTTATTGCCGTGACTGCATACCAAAACACAGACGTAAGTATCCGTGTTGTTCGAAACGATAGCAGAAACCGATTATACACTTAAAGACGCTAGGGAGTCAACATAATAACGATAAGATCCACCTCATATTTTCAAAAATGGCTTGTTTATTGTTTAGTCATAGACTATAATTTGGTAAAGAAATATTTTATTTATATCAACTTCGGAATTTAAATGTTTTCTGTATCTTTGTATACAGCTCTTCTTTTTAAGGAGATTTATACAGTCTAAAAGTAGCCACGACCATCCAGCCCCCTTAAAAGTTTTTGGTACTTAAGTAATCAAATGTAAACAGTTTTCATTTTGTCGTTTCTTTTTTTTTTTGGGGGGGGGGGGTAAAAGTTTTTTCCTGTTACTTTTGATTTTTCGGATTTTTTATACATGTAATTAATTTTTAATAAAAGATCACCCACTCTCAGATTTTTAAACTTTTCTTTTACATGAAGCATAAATACTGTATAAGTATGCATTATTTTCTGCATAAACGTTTAATGTTAACAAATCCCTTTTGCTCGTATATGTTGCCGTTAAAAATTAATAAATTAATTTCAAATTCAACGTTCACAAGAAGTACATGTAGTTAACACCTAGGAGACGCGACAAGATACTAAATCAGGGTGCCCAGGATATTGGTTTCTTTGATACATTTATATACAGGTATCCGGAGCTAGAAAATGTCGCTTGCAGTAAATGTTTAGTCTGAACGCAATTTTACTGTTACCAATGACAACCATTTATTTTCATTTATTTTTTTTGTAAACGAGTGAATACAGCCGGGGAATCGTTACAGAAGCACATGTAACGGTGAATCAATACTTAATCTACATTTTTTATTCGACAGATAACGCAACTTAAGATAGACCATAATCCTTTTGCCAAGGGTTTTCGTGACAACTACGACGGGTAAGTATAATGAGAAATTGACGCAATACATGTAATACTTTTTGGTACAGTAAAAACCCAAAGGAAGAATAAACTGATATTTTCTTAATCCACGCGACAGCTTTACTCCCTTTATAAAATCAATTTTATTTACTTATGTTATATTTTTTTTAAATCTAAGACTCTCAACAAATTAAGATATCGATGCTGTCGTCATCTAGGTTTTTTTTTTTGGTTAAAATTTTTGGGTAGTTATACGTGAAATAAATATAACCAGGCGATGGACGCATTTAGTGTATGTGAGGGCCGCGACGGGGTAATATGTACAAATCGTATAATGCCTTGTCAAACAGACAATTTTCGGTTTACCACAACCAAGGCATACCTATCAGAATGTAATATTAAGAAAACAAAAGTGTACATTTTCAAACAACACAATGAAATACATGATTGCATACCAAAGTATTCATTGACTTAAAAGAGTTCTATTTTTAAAATCACTGTGAATTATTAACTTATCGATTTGGTTAGCAATTTAATGTGGGGGGGGGGGGGGGGTCCTTAAAAATGAAGATTTTTAATACAATTAACTATTTTGATATACCCGAAGCATGATTGCCAACATCGACCCCCCCCCCCCCCCATCCCCCATCCCCAATAAATTTAAAAAAAATCCTTTTTTTGTGGTTTTTGGAAAATGTGTTACAATGTAGGTAAGTTCTATGAAATTAGAAATTAAAAATCGAATGTTTACCCAATAAATATAAATTTTGTGGTCTCTGTGTCCTCTTTCCAAATCATTTCAAGAATATGGTTTATTTGTTTTGTAAGAGTGAATTTGATAGCAAAATTCTGAATTTTCTTTAGAATAACAATTTGAATATGAGAAACAAAAACGTTACGAATTGTTGCAAACGGAATATACATGTAGCAATGTATCATTCCATTTTCCTATTTTATCAATCACCGTTTTAAGTTGATATTTTAATTCTGCAATTAAATAAAATGTCAATTTGTTTTCGATACGATCTACTTTTTAAATATGCGATTGTTTTGTTATAGACGGCACATCGACAACGTCAGCCAATCCCGACCCAATTATATGACTTATTCACAACCCGGGATATATCCGGCCGCTGTCGCCTACACAGGGACGACTTCCGCTGCACGGGCAGTCACATATCCTCCTCAAATTTCAACACAATACCAACCAAACTCTATCCAAGAAAACGTCCTTCCCAGCATCCACGACGTTTCCGGTATGGGTGAGATTAAGCAGATAGACGAAAGTTGTTATTCGAACAGTTATAACTTTGGCGCTCATATGATGATGTCAGAAGCAATCAATGTGCAACCGGAACAAGTCAAACCTGTCATCAAAAAAGAAATTGGAGGCTCGCCATGTGATCAAGCAGCGTCGGTGGCGTCCGAAAATGATTTGAAAAGAGCGCTGGAACAGGTGTTTGAATATTCACAGGACGCTGATAATGACAG
This sequence comes from Magallana gigas, assembly GCF_963853765.1. Taxonomy (NCBI): domain Eukaryota; kingdom Metazoa; phylum Mollusca; class Bivalvia; order Ostreida; family Ostreidae; genus Magallana; species Magallana gigas. The sequence goes on along the minus strand of NC_088857.1, from coordinate 26,201,868 downwards.
TGAGCAACCGAAAAAGAGGTCGAGACTAGTGTACGAAAGCAAATCGTCATCGCCCGAATCCAACAAATTATCAGGCGATGAAAGAGCAGAAAAAGAGAGTGAACAAAATTGTTCAGGAATAAGCGAGGAATACTCACACGAAGACATTTATCTAAGTAATAACAAAGAACAAATTTTAGATCATTCAGTTTTTCAAGGAAATTTCCAAGGACAGCAAACATCTGTGTATTAATGGTTTACATTGTTTGTGTAATGGTGGCTGCCAATGTCTGTGGTTTCAAAGCGTCATCGGCGTGCGTAGTTTACAAGGCACGTGAGACAATTTATTTCAAGAGGCGCCATAGACAATTTGTATTCGTTATAAACCTGTAAGACGGTTGGCACAGGCGCGATGGTCCGTGGAGCTCTT